>NC_059502.1:46836629-47019830 GCF_914767665.1 Harmonia axyridis
TATGTGCAAGCGGTTTTATATATACTTAGACTCGCTCTGCTCGCCGAAGGGGCTCCGCCCCTTGGACCCCGTCACTATGCCGGTAGATCCTTCACTGGGTATCCCTCTAGAAAATAAAAGATTTTTTCGGAAACCTTGTATCGTTAGCTGATTTCAGACGATTCACTCGGTATACTATGCTGATTCTAGGGTGGAATTCTGTATGATTTTTTTTCCTAGAACATACCGTTTGGCCCTTGTTCACATGAAAATATTTGATGCAAATAACTTTCCATGACGACAAATCAAGGGCGGTCCTAGCCTTAAATTTTGAGGGGGTTCGCCGTTATGGGCTTCGAGTATTTCTATGGGACCAAATCCCAGATTATATCGATATCAAGCCTAACCTCTCAAAAATATTTATATTTAAATATTCATATGAATATTTATATAAGGCGTACAACTTTGCGTCCGCCGTTTTGCAATAGATGGCTGTAACGGTAAGTGGTAGTAGAATAGTTATTTATAATACAAGTGCAGAAGGCATTGATATTCTTCCATGAGTTCAAAATTCAAAAACGAGCCACGAAGTGGCGAGTTTTTGAATGAACGAGTGGTAGAATGAGCCTTCTGTTCGAGTATTATATATTATTTTCTCTAATTCATTGCATTCTTATTGATTTTAATGAAATATTTCCATAAATATCATTTAGTGATGTTTGGCTTGAAAAATGTTGGTTGGCAGAACTGATTTTTTTAAGGCAAATTGATGAATTGGCGGATAAAGCCGGGGCGGAAAGTTCGGAGTACCAATATATAATAATGAAATATAACCATGAAAACTGTGCTTTTCTGATATATTCTCGCACGATTTTGTTCCACAAGATGTGGAAGAATGAACGGAGTAACCACAGAATTAGAGAAATAAATATATCGTAGATGTCATACAATAAGTTTAGGTATTTGTGAACATAACGCCATTGACATGTTAGTCGATTTGTGTCTGCATCATAAAGTTATTCACGACTAACCATGTTAGCTTACGAGCCAAATTCTCGTCATTTGCGGGAGGTTTCAATTTTCTACTAAAATATGAAAAAATCCGCGGCTGAGGTTCATCGAATGCTTTCAAATACCTATAGTGAGAACGATATTGGTGGAAGAACGTACCAACGATATTGTTTATGTCTAGGTTTAGTTATTTTCTGGTACATCTGTAAAATGGCTTGTTCCGTTTGATTAAATAAATAAAGAAATAGATGAGTGGTTTCAACGCTTCAAGAATGGTGATTTTGATTTCGAAGACCAGCATCGCGATGGAAGAGAGAAGTTTTTTGAAGATGCAGAATTGGAGGCAATAATTGATCAAGATTCATGTCAAACGCAACAATAATTGTAGGATCAATAAGAGTGACACTAAAAGCCATTTCAAAACGCCTGAAAGTCATAGGAATGACTCAGAAACCAGGAAATTGGGTGCGGTACGAGTTGAAGCCGCGAGGTGTTTGAACGACGTTTATTTACTTGTGAACAGCTGCTTGCAAGACAAAGACGGAAGGGGTTCTGCATCGGATGGGGACTGGAGACGAAAAATGGGTTCATTACGATAATCCCAAGCGCATGAAATCATGAGGATATCCTGACAATGCTTCCACATCGACGGCCAAACCGAATATTCACGGTTCTAAGGTCATGCTCAGTATTTGGTGGGACCAGCTCGGCGTAGTGTATTATGACTGAAAGAATCACAGGCGATCGTTATCGAACGCAATTAATGCGTTTGTACCGAGCATTGAAAGATAAACCGCCGCAATACAACGAGAGAGAAGATGAATTGATTTTACTGCATGACAATGCTCGACCCCATGTTGCGAAAGTAATCAAGATATACTTGGAAACGTTAAAATGGGAATTCCTACCCCACAACCCTACCCGACGTATTCTCCAGACGTTGCTCCCACGGACTATCACTTGTTTCAATCAATAGCACATGGCCTGGCTGAACAACACTTCCGATCTTATGAAGAAGTAAAGAAGTAAAAACTTGGATCGATTCGTGGATCGCTTCAAAAGATGACCAGTTTTTTCAATTCGTACGCTGTCCGAAAGATGGGAGAAAGTAGTGACCAGCGATGGGCAATACTCTGAATTTTAAATGCATAACCAGTAACTTACAATAGAGCCTCGAATTTCGCAAAAAATGTTTTACACTTATGTATTTGTTGTATTATAATACCATTATTTACTTATCAGGGTTTTAACCATTCAGGTAGAAATTTAAAAAAAATTAGATTGTTTAATATGAAAAAAAGAAGACAATTGGCAACTACATCACAAAATCTAATTTGGTCTTCAAAACTTTGAACCCTTTGAGAACCTTGTAATCACAGCGTCCTCGTCAACATCAATGTCCCTATGAATGTTCAGGAGGACAAAATACTCCATAAAAATGGAAGCAAACTACTAAATATGTCGTTTTCCACTGAATCTTATTATTATCCTCTATGATAGAAAAACTTTATTCAAATCAACAGAATTTTCTCACACCAAAATATCGCAGCGATATATATCGATATTTTACTCTTACATATTTCGATACATTTCGATAGTGTCAGAAAATATCGATACAATATATAGATATCGATAGTTTCCTGACCTTTGCCCATCCCTAGTGTGGATTTGCCGAACGCAGTCATAACCATAAACAAAGATTTCTCTATGACCATAATTGTCAGTCAAACTCAGACGCATGTCTTAAAATTTTGTTCGAATATAAATCGTATATTGTATTCTTTAATAATGAATAAAAAATAACGGATATCAACCAAATTCTCAGATCTCATTTTTCCAGAAATGGCAATTTCTTTCTTCGAAGAATTTGGGAGAAATGAATAATCAAAATGTGAGCGTCAGTCTTTCAAGAAAGTTATTCATGCTTATAGGTTTGTAAAAAATTTTTAGAGAATATTGAATAATAATATAATCCCAACATTAAGATGTTAAATTAGCACATTTCTTCTTTATAGAGACATGTATGATGCATAAGTCCAAATTTAATTGATGATTGGGTGGGAAAAATTGACAAAAAAAGTTTATGTTTGTTAGTTAAGTTGTAATCCTTTTTATGGTCCTTTTTTTTGTTTATTTAATAGTTACAATAGACAATTATTAGCATATTTTTCTCTGAATTTCAACTTTGAAAGAAAATTTGTCATTTTATGTCTTGCCGATGAAAATATTGATATTCTTGTAAGTCAATTCAAAATGAATAATAGATATATTTTAAGGGCTATCATTCCATTGGATATTTACTTGTGAGCCCTAAAATGAAGTTACATTTATTCAATTGACTCATTAATAGAAATACTACCTGAAATAAAGAAATTGCATTCAATGTTTATTTTCAGTTTTGACAAATATTGAATTTACATAATCGTTCGATAAGATCTATGAAAAGACCTACAGTGAGATTTTTGTTTTAGGAATATTCAGTATAGCTGTAATAAACAAACTGAAAAGAGGCAGAATGAATAATAGATCTACCTTTCGGATACCCATATCTGAGAAATCAGGTTATAAGAAGTCCCTCATTTCCAAGGTTTATCAATACATTTTTCAGTTGAGCAGCAAATTATTCTTCTATTCCATATTTTGTGAAGAAATACAATATAATTGCAACAATTTGAAGGACCTATTGGAAATTCCTGACGAACTAAGGAGTTTTTTAGTATCTGAAGATTGTATTGATGCTATGTTATAGAACGAGACTTGTGGCTCTGGGTTTTACTCAGAAGTGAATTAAACAGGGCAATTTATGTCCTATATAGTAAATAAAATTTTGATAGATATAAGTTTCAAAAGATCAACAACTGATCATAGTATTTACATAAATCAAAAAATAACTGGCTTACTATTGTTGCATTGTACGTGGATGACATTTTTGTTTTAACTAATGTTAATTCTGAATGAATTTTCTGATAGAAAATTTTATGATAAAGAAATTAGGGGAAGCTAAAAAATGATTAGGGATGAATATTACTAGAAATTATGGAAAAGGTAGTAACGCTATCGATTATATTCTTCAAATATGTATTGCAATAATTCAACATGTCTGATTGTGAACATGTGAAAACTAAATGGAATTTTAATTCAACAAAAGAGAGTTGTAATGATGAACCATATAAGAAATTAATAGGTTTATTAACATCTTTAGCAGTATTAACTAGTCCTGATATAGCATACTCTGTTAATTTCTTGAGTCAATTTAATAATTATCTCATTGTTGAACACTAGAAAAGTGCAAAACTCATTTCAAGATACAAAGATCATTGTTCAATTTTTACTTCAGTCAAAAGGAACTGAGTACTTGAAATCAGTAGTAAAATTGTATCGGCCAATACTATTGACCCATATTAGTGGGTTCGATATCTACACTGTCTTGATTTTTTCAAATGTTAACTTTGGATCTGAATCAATGAATAATTTAATTTTTACCAAAATGAAAAGCAATGAATAAATCAGTAGGATAGCATTTTTGAAATGGCGATATAGCACCTATTTCCATAACGATTAAAAGATTGGAAACTTTAGTGAAAATAGGTAGGTATCAACATTTTTATACAAATTTGATCATTCATTCATGACATGGAAATTTCCAATAAATAGTCTGCTTTTTGAAGTATTTTATACCTTCTTTGAATTGCTGGAAAATTGATACCAATTTCGAAAGTGACTGCCATTTTAAAATTTTTCATATACTGAATGATCCTTCAAAATTTATTTCTGTCGTAACATTTTGACTAGTATTTCAACTGATATATTCCATACGTTATTGAAATCAATATCTTTAAAGTACTATTCAAAAGACTTATAATGGAATTTAGAAGAATATATCTTTCTCAATTTCATAGTCATATATGATATGATGCATAAGTCCAAATTTAATTAATTCACATCTAAAGTGAATGTTATTTTTAGAAATATTCAGTATAGCTATAATAAACCAACTAAAAAGAGACATAATGAATAGACTTGCCTTTCAAATACCCATGGCCTATGTTACCTCATAAGCAATTACCTATAATATCTTATCTTGGTGAAACCTTTTTGAGAAATCAGGTTATAAGTTTTGGAGTCTCTAATTTCCAAGGTTTATTAATACATGTTTCAGTTGAGCGGAAAATAATATAACAGGGTATATATAGTTGAAATTATTAGTATGAAAGATTTGACTTATTCATTATAAATTCAACAGCACTGCACTCAAATTCTTCAAAAACGGAGTGGTCACTTATATTTTTGCACTCCTCTGTCGTAAAAGTGTATAAATTTTAGATATTCAAAAAACACATGGAAACTTTTGAATGTTATCTGACTAACATGGCTCTTTTTTTCCAGTAATAAAGCCAATTGTGAATTATCTATAAGGAGTTTTTCTATCTGTTTAATACTGTTTCATAGTAGCACAACTTTTACTCCAATCCAAGACTGAATTGATGAATGAAGCTTCTGTTCTCTTTGGTAGTTCCATCTTCTGTCGCAATAAATTCAAATTTTCACGAAAGGGAATGTAGTTTTATAGTTTGTGGAAAATAAACGAAAAATTCCTGAAATAAAGTAACATTCATCCAATTAATTCCAAATAATACAAACACTTAAAACAAACCTGAATTGAGGAAAATGCATTCGATGATATCAATGTTCATTTCCAAATTTTGACAAATATCTATCGAATTTTCGATTCGCCGAAGACTTTGCATTTTATCTGTCGGCATTTATTTAAATATTGAATAACAATTTTGGAAACTGCAAACTTTTTCAAGAACTTTCATATATCGAAATGAAATATTTATTATTAACATGACACTGACAGCCAAATTGTCCACAGATACCACAGAAATATGGGACTTGAAATGTCAAAATGATCCGAAACACCCCGTATACTCGAAAACCGCGGGGAGAATCTAAGGTTTGGGATTTTTCCCGGGATCTCCAGACGATTTTGAGGGGGGTCTTATTCTTGTCATTTTTGCTCTAGATGGTCCCGTTTGGGCTGTGATTTTACGTTTAAAGTTTGACGTATATGTGCAAGCGGTTTTATATATACTTAGATTACATCTATAGAGATGCTTTCAGTTATATTTCTGTTGATTGCTATGTCTAATATGTCGGCTTTTTCTCTACAGGAATGAGTTTCTTCCGACGGTGCGATAATTTGGATATTTCTGTTTTCCGAGTATCTTCTGAGTGCTTTACCTCTACTGTTTGTGGTTTTGCAGTTCCAGTCTGTATTTTTGGCATTTAGGTCTCCTGCAACTAATGTTTTTCCGTTGCTTTTCTGGAGTTCATCCAGATATTTTTTTATTGGACTGTTTCCTGGAGGTATGTATGTGGAATATATGGACATGGATTCGTTGTTTTTCTTTTTGATTTCTATGCCTATTCCTTCTGCTTTGAATTCTTCGTTATTAGGAGGTAGTGGGTGGTGCGTAATTTCTTTCTTGACTAGAGCTGCTACTCCACCTCCTTGCTTATTTCTGTCTTTTCGATATGTGTGGTAGTTCGACAGGTTGAATGGTTTCCCGTATTTCAGCATCGTTTCTTGAAATGGGATTACATCAGGGTGATTTTCTTCGACAAGAGCTCGGAGTTCTTCCTTTTTGTTGCTGATGCCGTTGCAGTTCCAGGATATAATTGTGATTTTGTCTGGTTTGGTTCTCATATTATTGTTGTAGGTTATAATAGTTTTACTATCTGTCCAATTCTTTGCGTCATTTTGGTTGTTTGATCTTCGCTCGGCTTTAGTTCTGCGATTTCTGTGAGTAAGTATGCAAGATGTTCGACAATTTTCGGTTTGTTTCCATCCTTCTGGGAGCTGGATTTCTTTTCTTCTTTGATGGGGCTGGTTTTCTTTTCCTCACGCTGTTCTCTTAGAATTTCTTTTATGGTTTTGGTTTGGAATTGCTCAGTTCGCCATTGGTGAATTTTTTCCGGTAGCTTCTTCATTGGTTTTTTCGGGCACTTGATTGAGTTTGCGGGGTGGGCTCCACTGACAACGGTGGCACTGGATGATTCCTTTTCTTCTTAGTCCCTCCATTTCAACGTTTATGCTTCTTATCTTCGGTAGTTCATAGATTGATTTGTATTTCCTATCGATGTCTATCAGGATCATGGGCAGTTCTTTTCCTTCTCTGCCCTTCATCTGTGTGATTTTCCTTGCTGGGTACCCTTGTTCTTTCAGGTCATTTTCGATTTCTTCGATGGAGAATTCAGTCGGAACGCCTTTCGCTACAACTTTCAGTGGTCTCTCGTCTCTTAATGTGAAGGTGGTCATTTGAATATCCTGTTGTTCCAAATTTTTCCTGAGGTTTCTATAGTCTTCGATGGATTGAGGTTGTACTCGAATACCATATGGTGTTGAGGTTGCTCTGGTGTAGTTGATTTTCTTGAGTTTCATCAACTTCTCTACTTCAGCCCAGTCTTCTTTCTTTTTGATGGTGATTGGAGTATGAGCCATTTTTTCCTCTTGCTCACCTAACCATTTGACTGTTGAATACTTCCTTTTTTGTATTGCATTGTTCTTATCGCTGGTGTCGTTTTCTTCTGGTTCGTTGTCCATTGTTTCTTCGGATTCTTCAAATCCTTTTTCTTCGGTGTCCATTTCTTCCGTGAGACGGGAGTACCGGTTGCTGGTGCTTGTTTCAATCGTCATTGGCGTGCTGGTGGTTTTCGCTTTCTTCTTCGGTTTTTGGTATTCTTCTTCAATTTGGCTTTCCGTTTTCGGCTCCAGTTCTTGTGCTCTAATTGTTAGGTAGCGCAAGATGTTCCTAACGGTTTCGTACGATAACCTGTCCAAGGACGGTTCTCGTTTTAGAATTTCTTTCTCACTGGCTGACATAGCTAATTACTATGTTTGTATCGCTGACTCTGAGGAGTGCTCGTTCGATGACGATGATATGATCGAATTATTCGCCCTGAAATGCCGAGTTTTATGGGCATTCAGGATGTTTTCCATTCGACCGTTCCAACGCCTTTCTACGGATCCCTAAGGGGTGTGGCTTTGATCATTCCAAGTTTTTACACCGAGTTCTTCTGTTTTAGGATTTTCGTTCTCGGACGGAATATTTCCGAGGAAATCGATAGATTCTCTACAATACCATTTCTTTCAAGGTTATCTTACTCAATTTCTATTGAATTTGAAAGTTTGAATGGTACTGGTCGTGATTTATAGAATACTGGCTTGGCATTAGGTTTTAAAGATAGCTAGGCCATCTAGAGCAAAAATGCCTCTCCTCAAAATCGTTTCGAACCCCCAGGAAATCTTCTAATTCTTCGTTTTTTCTTGCTGTTTTCGATATGCGGTGTGTTTCAGATTATATTTGACAAATCCCGCGTTTCTCGACTTTTCTGACAACCTTTTATACTACGGCATAACAAATAATTATGTCATTAATCATTCCAAATAATACGAATTGAATTCTAATTTTTTGTGAAAGTTTGCAATTTCTCAGATAAATATTTCATTTTTAAAAACCGTCAGTTGAATACAAAGAAAATAGATTTTTCAGAGTGTTGATCCTTTGCTAGACTTTCACATCGAATGATCTATTCTCAATAATGTGGTAAAATCCGTCGTGTCCTTTTAGTTTCGGAATTTTTCAGAGTGAAGTACTTTTTAACATCCATGACGATGACTGTGTAATTTGCAAAAGAATGGTGTAATTTGCAAAAGAATGCGTCTTGAAGTACGGCAATATATCGATATTCGAGCTTACTGATTTGGCGTATATGTTTGACTTTTTTTCTCCCTTACGATATTTTACACCTCTTCTCTTCAGTTGCTTGAAAATTGTATCCTTGGAAACATCGTAACGCTTTAGTTTTTTCAATAACTTTATTATAATTTGATTAACTGATTCGCTTTAGCCCAGATAAAAATCTAGGTCTTCCATTTTTCGGAAGATTTAGGCATAGTAAACCGTCATCAAGTTCCTCACATTCTGGATATTCCACGATGTTTCTAATCTTCAATTGTTGAGATATTATGATGCAATCGGTTGCGTAAACTGATCTGTCATTAAAATGACAGATCATGACTGTTCTTTTCAAAGCCTACTTGACATTATGAATTTTTAACATTTTTCCATAAATTTGAAATTTGTGACATAAGTTAATGACACATTTTGATTGATTTGATTAGGAAAGGTATGCTACTGTCGAACATGCCTTGAAATTTCCATGTCTGATTTCATTTATGGCCTATACTGTATATAAACTATTCCCCATACTATCCAAATAATTATCTGACATCGATTGAAAGCTGAGATAATCATCCCACAATGATCTGCTCAACCATATCATATATACTTTACGAGAAGCTCAGTCCAGGCGGAATTTTTATTGCCTTCATCTTGAAACTTGTAAATTTGATACAATCAGGATTCCTCGATGAAATAATAATACACCGTTTTTATTTCTATATTCTCCGCTTAACACAGACTCCAAATTGTCACTTAAAATAACGCACCTAGAATTATATCAAACGACAATCGCTGTTGCGTCTTGAAAACATGGCCAGCCTTTGATTCCTCACATAAATAAGAAAAATGACGAACATATTGTTGATCGTCAATTAACATTCTCCAACCTACTTTATGGGATATAAAAGAGTAGAATTGGTCTATTCAGGATTTTAAACCATAATGTCCCTAATCAACAGAAATGATGTGTTATATTTTTTGTGGGCACGAGTGGAGACCGGTTTGAATTTATTATATTTGATAGACATCTCCTGCGTTAGAATGTTCTGAACTCTATTCGAATATTATTATCGGACGATTCGCTATATGGCGGAGGAAGAATCCGAAAAAAGCGTTATTCATGGATATTCCTAAGAAAGAATTAAGTTCAATTTCTTCTATCATTGTATAGAACAATAAGTAAACCTTCAGCTATTCTAAACGAGATATTGTCAGATATGGAGAAAATGAAAATGGACAAGGAAAAATAACAAGATGCAAATTAATTCGGAATGTTTTGATATTGTTGATGTGATAACAATATCCTGTTCATTCATTTAGTAATTGATGAAATTATATCACAATTTTTCTCGAACATTTGGAATATTTTGAACTATATTCTTGTTGATCAATATTCATCAATATCACTTATCAGCTTCAGATTCAATCACTTTGTTCAATTTGATTTTTTATTCGCACTAAATTTCTAGATTATTACTATTTATGAAAGATTTCTCTTAATTGACATTTTTCTTCAGATACATATTGTGTTAAAAAAATAAAAAAGTTCGACATATCAGGTAACACTTGGGATAAGAAGTTTTACCCTTTCTTTTCAAAAAGGGACTGTAGCTGTAGAATGCTGTTTTGGCATTGGATCTGCTAGGCGATCAATCTGATCACAACAAATCTCAGCAATTATGGTTTGTGTACCTGTAGATAATGGAGGATATTATCCTTTCATGACGAGATAACTAGCGAGAAAATTTTGATAACATTTTTGGTAATTAGCGGACCACTTAACCGATTCAACAACTATTTCCGATTGTTTGGTGAATGAATGGTACATAAACTTGTGCTTTCTATGAGGAGAAGAAAATGTCAACAATATAGGTTAATTGATATTTTATGTTATTTCAACTTTTACATGAACAATATTTCTTCTATCAATGACATGATAAGGATATATCAAAATTGACATAAAACCACACACGAAGTGTGGTTATACCTGTTTCAAAATGAATTATTCATTCCTCAGTTATTGGATTCACCGAATGTGTGAATTCCTTTTCTACTGAATACAGCTATTTACATGAACAAATTGAGTATAATATTACAAACTTTGACTGCTTTCAGGCGTGAGTTTATTTACATAACTTAAAATATTGGATCCAGTTCTTGACATGATTTTGTTGGGTTTTTCTCTAATATATATTTTTATTGATTATATTATGTCAGAGAAACAAAGGAATTCAATTAATCAAGAAATAATTATTTACAGTTTGAAATGATATCTAAGTAGATTTGGGAGCGTTATCTGCTTTCATTTAATTGATGACAAAATCATAAATATCCTAGTAAAATCAGGAAATATTAGTTTTCCTACAACTGCTATGGAAAGTAGCGTATTCTTCATAGCTTACTCAATTTCAAAACAATGTATTGCTCATACTGTGGGAAATATTATTTCTCACGGCACTTTGCCTACACCTCGCTTGGTAGACCAATGAAATTGGGCTTTTGAATCGTTTCTATGGAAACGCAATAAATTAGCACATACTGTTCATTTTGATTTGAATCAAGTTCATTACTTGAATTATTGAAATTTGTGCAGTTGTAGGAAAAGTATAGTGTGCAACTTGTAGAGAAAGTCCTTCTCTTGCTCGTGTGTTTGCGGCACTCGCCTTTCAGGCTCGTGTCACAAACTTCCACACTCGCGAGAAAAGTTGGACTTTCCCCACTTGTTGCACAATATACTATTTAAGTGTTATTGCGGTGTCTGCAGACTGCACTTCGGTCTGCTCTGTAAATGACTGCAATGTCGAAAAGGCAGCGCAAGACCTATATTTATATAATTTCGTGTTCTTGATATAAGCGCTCGTCTCCGAACAGATTGCTTGATCATTTCGCCACAATCATGAACGCCGTTACAGAAGTATCAGTGTGATTGCACTCTTCTACAAATGAATGATCGAATTGAAATCGAATATTTTTGAAAAATATTTATCTACTTCGAATACAAGGGTGACAACACTCCATGACGCCTCAGGAATTGAAACTCTGAAGGAACACCTAGATGGAATAGCCTCCAAATTCAATGAAAAATCCTGTTATGTGAGCGAACTGGTTAGTCGGATAACAAAAGTTCGATTCTATGATAAAAATTGAAATTGTCAGCATGTTCTTCCCTATGAACACCTACCAATTTTCTACAAAGAATATAAACAGTATTCTAAAAAATAGTCTCAACACACCAAAAGGTGAAACTTAAAATCCCACATCAATAATTTATATTGAACAAACTAAAGCAGTTTCTTTTCTTTTATTTACCTGTAAAAACAACGAAAACTTAGATTTATAAAAAAATACTCGATTTGTATAAAATTTCAATTATACCACATAAAAAAAAGATAGGTAAACATCTTATGTAGGAACTATTATTGTATAGGAAAATATGAAAACAATTAGGTATATTGTATGTATTGTATATATTTTAATGTTTAATAAATCTTTTCTGATTTTGATTCTTGTTTATGATAAAATACTCACTAAAAAGGTAGGATCTGGTAACAAACCTTTCTTCTTAATCAAAATGAATTTGAGAAACTCAATTAACACATCAATATAGAGAAAATTTTAAAATCAATCAAACAACTGAATACTCAAATGGATCAAGCTGAGAATCCAGTTGAAAATTCGAAATATCCTTCAATTTCATTTCCAATCTTGTAGAGGAGGGTTCTAAAACAATCGAACGGTATAATATCCAAAATTCACGAACTTTCACATTTTCTAAATTCAAATAAAATAGATATTATTACACTTAACGGAACAAAATTAAGAACTTTCGACCAAGTTGACCTTAGGGGCTCCTAGGTAGTTGGAAAAGATCGCCCAGATAATTCAGGTTATGGTTGAATTATGATTGCTGTCAAAAACGGAATTCCTCTTACCCCAATACCCTTAGTAACGAACTGCCCTATAGAGAATAAAGGTATTGAATTAAGTAATAATTTCAATATAATAGCTGTCTACAACAGTTCTAATAACAAAATCACTCGAAAGTGTTTAAATAATCTCTGTTCTGAAAACAAAACTATTGTTCTTGGTGATTTGAATTCGAAACATGAATTATAGAACTGCCATTCTCGTAATACCAACAGAATAACACTACTCAATGTCTTGGAAAGAAAAGATTACTGTTTCACAGAAGACCCTACCCATTATCCTTTCAGTGATAGAAATCCTAGTAATCTTGACCTGATAATAACAAAGAACGTCCCCAACCTAAGTACTCCTGAATCTATACCTTGCCATCCGACCATAATGTAATCAAAACTACCGCCGAAGGATTTATAAAGGATCAATCACCAAAAATGGTTTACGATTATTCAAATACAAACTGGCAAAAATATCGTCAGATTTTTGATGAACAAATTGAAATAAATAACTCGATAAACTCTATTGAAAACATAGAATACGAACTAATAAAATTTACCAATGCAATTAACTTCGCTCGCGACAAAAGTACCAATAAGAAAAAAAATTATTCCTACGCAGACAAATTACCAGCAGACATAATAAACTTAATACACTAGAAATAGATTCTGAAAACAAACAAAAATGCATTAATCAAAATAACAATGAAATCTTCAACAGAAGAAATAAGGCAAAAAATTAATACTCATCGAGGTAAATAGTGGGATGAAAAAATTAGTAAACTAAAACTATCCGATAATACTCTTTAGAAGATGACAAAACTTCTCGGTAAAAAACCAAAAGACATCCCGACACTTACTCTCAACACAAGAAACTCCATGACAGACTTTAAGAAAGCAGAAATTATTTCAGAAACTTTTGAAGCGAACCATAAAACAGTAAAGAAATTTACAAGAACGTTAGAAAAATAATTGATGAATTCCTTAGTAGATCCCACGGCGATAATGAGTACAAAAAATACTACACTAACCCTTCCGAAATCAAAGCATTTATCCAAAAATTACCCACAAACGTTTCCCCAGGTGAAGATCAAATTGAGGAAAAACTTATTAAAAATTTTTTTAAAAAAGCAATAGTCCAACTCAACTACTTGATTAATGCCATCGTTCGTTTACAATATTGGCCGAGTAGTTGAGAAAAGGCTTGTATAATCCCTATTCACAAACGAGGGAATGACAAAACGTACCCTTAAAATTACCGATCAATGAGTTTATTTTCAATGATCAGTGAACTTACAGAAAAAATTATTCTCAATAGACTGACAAAATACTAACCGAAACTAAAATGCGGGATCCACATCAATATGGATTTGAACAAAAACACAGCTCCGTACAACAAATATGTTGAATAGCCGTTTCAATAACACGTTAATGCTGTTTCTAGATATAAAAAAAGCATTCCATAAAATCTGGGTCGAAAGATTGATAATCGAAATGATACAACTAAAACTGCCACCTTTCATCATTAATGAATTCTAATTTGGAAAAAAGAACTTTTCCAGTTAAAATGAATAGCGCAATATCTCGACCACAATATATTGAAGCAGGCGTTCCACAAGGATCAGTTCTTGGACCCAGACTTTCAATCTGTTCATACATGTTAGCAATTCATAATATCTGTAAACCTCCAGCATATAATACAATTTCCATATTATAATACTAAGACCATTTAATATTGAGATCATATCTGTCTCTAGGGAACAGGCGTGTTTCTAAGTATATAATATGATCGAACATAACATACAAGCGCAACTACGTGCACTCCGATTGTAACGGTCATTTCATTACCCATCACGAGACAGTCCAGTAAGTAAATTTTTCAACTATGTTTGGTATAATAAACTTTGCATCCTAGACGACTTTTAATTATTACATTAGAAAATTTCAACTTTCTCCAACATCAGAAGTGGGATAGGATTTCTTTAGTTTTCAGAGAGATAGAACTTCGTTTTAATTACCGAAGAAATCGAGAACTTGCGTTTTTAACTTTGAAGTTTATTTTCGAAATTAGTAGTATGCCAAAACTGTTGTGAAAAATTGCAGTCCAAAATGGAAAATAATAAGTGCGACGCTGTGCAACCAGCAGAATACGCTCAGATGCAGATGATGGAGACTTAGGGGCTAGACTCGCTAGACTCAAGATGATGGAAGTTTTGGCCAATATGTCTAACACGAACAAGGCGAACGAGGGGATGATCAACAGCCAATTGTCCTTTACACAGTTCGATCCCGATGATACTCCTTTTTCAACAAGAGAGTGGATCGAGGATATCAATCGACTTATTAGTGAAACAGGTATGTCTAACATAGTAGTTGTTTTAAAAGCCAGTCACGCGTTGAAATGGGGTGCAGCAAAATTTCACCCCAATTTGAAACCTTTAGCAAAAAAATTAGTCAACATTTTCTAGAGATTTAGTGATTGCATTTCTTGAGAAGGGAACACCAGCAACTAGACTTCAAGCGTGTATGGTCATTAATAGTTCAACATTTAATTCATTTGTAGAGTATGGGCACGCCAAACTGTAATCAATCAAAAAATGTTTTGCTGGCTTTCCATGGGAGATTAATTTGAGTCTATTAACCCATGATATAGAGATCCCCGAAGTAAAAAATAGAGTCGCACTCCAATCACCAAACAATGAAACGAAAATTCTAAAATTGCTTTCCACCTTTGATGGTAGTATACCCATTACATCAAAATGCCTAAATACGCCAATTGCATATACTTCCTCACATGAAAATAGAAAAAGGCCACGTAGCTAGAAGACTGAACCATTCAGAGGAAATTGCAGAAATGGCAATGATTATGGTCACAAAGCATTTGATTGCAAATCGCCAAAGAATCGTGCTTTTCATCTGTACACTGCAAAATTTATTCCATTCTGTAATCTGTGTTGGAAACGCGGACACACTGTTCAAATTTGTTATTTCAAACAAAATGAGAAAAAACCTCAGAATAAACATTTATAGCTAACAGTTCTTCATAAATTAGTCAATACCCAAACGGAAAACTCGAACACAAAGATAAAATAATTCAAATTTCTTATCTCATTGATGAAGGTTCAGATATTTCATTGATAAAAAAAAGTATAGCAGAAAAATTGAATTGTAGAATAATGCCTACAGCCAAGTCCATAATGGGAATTGGTATGCTTGAATCAAAAACAATAGGAGAAGCGCAAGTCTTATTAATGAGCATTGATCATCAAAAGAAATTGAATTCAATGTTGTTGCGGATTATGTTATTCCTCTTCAATATATTGATGCTTTGATCGGTTAAGATATATTCAAAGGAGAGGATATTCAATTGAAAATTACCAATGGTCGCGTTGATTTCGAAACGTCACTGAGAACTTCTTCAAAAAACTTTTCACTCACATGCAAAACCGATTCCGAAATAAATTTGTCAGGATTGAACGAGCAGTTCTTCTTCTTCTTCTTCGTTTTAATTTAAGCCTAGGGCTCAACGAGCAGTTGAATGTCAATATTATGGAAAGTATAAAAAATGCATTCAAATCTAAAACTTATGTGGATACCACAGGCAAATTGAAAATTCAATTGAAGGTTGAGTCTCCCGTCGTTTTTTGCGCTAGAAATCTAGCATATCAAGAAAGGCTTAAGGTTGAAGAAATAATAAACGACCAGCTAGAAACAGGAATAATCAGATCGAATTACGCTAGCCCTATCGTCTTAGTCAGAAAACGTAATGGTGAAATCAGACTTTCTGTAGATTACACAGAATTGAACAAGAAAGTAGTTCGTAATATTTATCTACTACCTCGAATTCAGAACCAAATAAATCTATTGACAAACGCCAAGTTTTATTCGAAGCTCGACATGAAATCAGGTTTCCATCAAATTGACAAAGAAGATTCTTCCAAACATATCACAGCTTTCATTACTCCCGATGGTCTATACGAATTATGTAAACAGAATGCCATTTGGTTTCATCAATGCACCTTCACGCTATCAGTCAGCAATTGATAAGGCTCCTGGAGATTTCAAAGAAAAAATTGCCCTAGTATATGTAGATGATATACTTTGTAATTATGAAAACATCGATGAAGGTATTGTTGATTTGAAGAAAGTCATCGATACGCTATATGAGTATGGTTTTTCTCTAAATTATGAAAAATGCAAATTTTTTAACTCTTTCAAGTACAGTGGTTCAAATTTTGAACCACGCTTTTTTTGTACGGTGCAGGACGGTGGGGTAAAATTTAAACCACCATATATTCAGTCTTCTACCCAAAAGGGACACGGGTTTAAATCGTACACCACTATTGCGGACCGTTTATTGGGTTATACAGAGTATTATGACTCATTTTGTTTTGACTGGAAACGGTTGTTCATTCGAGAAATGCGTATGATTTGTATCATTCCGCCGCGGCCGGCTTACGCGATATTCTTTTAGTGTGAAAACGTTATTCTTTTGAAAGATACTTTAGAAAACTAGTGGAATATAGTCTACAGGACTTATTGAAGGTATGTGTATATTTTTTTTGGTTGTATACCTTGATTTGGTGCGTTTTGAATCACAATTTTAGGTGTTCAAAAATTGTACCACCGTACTGCAGTGCATTATGAATAGAAGGAATGAACCTCCCTCATTCAATTTGGTCGGAATGTCAGTAGATGAATTTTACGATGAAATTGAGCGAATTGAGAATGGTGACTGTGTTTCGATACCTTCCAATAATGTTTCGGACAACGACAGCGACTTGGAAGACGATACGGTCGAATTACTGGAAGAGGAGGATGGCAATGTAGAATTGAGCTTTCATTCAGATGAGGATGAATGGAACACAAGTGACAATTTGCCATGATGGGCATAAAAAAATATCGTCGGTGAGACTAACAGAAAGTACACATCAACCAATGAGGACAAGCCGCAGAAGATGTGCGCATTGCAGCACAAAAAGTCAGATGTGAGAACAAACTGGCAATGCAGTGTATGCCAAGTTCCCCTGTGACTAGGGAAAAATAAGAGCTGCTTTCAAACTTATCATAGAAAATTATTTTATATAAATGTTATTTGAAAAATAAAAAAAAGGCAGAATTCAGTTTTATTTTTTTTTCGAATGAAATCACTCACATAAGTATGCTGGTTCAAAAACTGCACCACCCACTATTTTTTTGTTAATCGACTTCAGATTTTTTTTCAAGCTTGATTTACTGTCATTATGATGTAACGAATCAATATGTCCCATCAATCTTCGTTTTTTCGAATAAAAATTTTCTTGTACCGCTAGGGTTCTATTTTCACTGGAATTCCTGTACCGCAAAGAGTTAAAACATCTACCTATCCAATTTTTAAGCGTAATAATAGAGCGTGGTACTGTGAAACCTAGTCCAAGTAAAATTGAAGCAATGAAAAATACATCTCCCCCAACGGATTTTTATAAAGGGTGTTTTTTTTAGAGCTATAGAACTTTAAATTGCAATAAATCAAGGATGAATTATTCGATTGACATGAATTTCATTTATCCGCAAGATAATCTTGTGGCATTACATTTCAAATATGATTTCTGGCATATGACCGCCACGGCTGGCTCGGATGTAGTCCAATCTGGACGTCCAATTTTCGATGACTTTTTCCAACATTTGTGGCCGTATATCGGCAATAACACGGCGAATGTTGTCTTCCAAATGGTCAAGGGTTTGGGGCTTATCCGCATAGACCAATGACTTTACATAGCCCCACAGAAAGTAGACTAGCGGTGTTGAATCACAAGATTTTGGAGGCCAATTCACAGGTACAAAACGTGAAATTAGGCGGTCACCAAACGTGTCTTTCAATAAATCGATTGTGGCACGAGCTGTGTGACATGTTGCGCCGTCTTGTTGGAACCACAGCTCCCTGACATCATGGTTGTTCAATTCAGGAATGAAAAAGTAATCATGGCTCTATACCGATCACCATTGACTGTAACGTTCTGGCCATCATCGTTTCTGAAGAAGTACGGACCAATGATTCCACCAGCCCATAAAGCGCACCAAACAGTCAGTTTTTCTGGATGTAACGGTGTTTCGACCTACACTTTAGGATTAGCTTCACTCCAAATGTGGCAGTTTTGTTTGTTGACGTAGCTACTCAACCAGAAGTGCGCTTCATCGCTAAAGAAAATTCGCTCATGAAAATCGGGAACAACGGCAATCTCATCCCAGCAAACACGTTACATCACTTGGCAGTTTCGCGAAGTCTCAAATCGCACATTGACAGATATCTTCATTGCGATTACGCATACTTGTTCTAAACATATTTATTTTGCGACATTGCTTTGTTAACAACAATTCGAAGATGCAGTGATAATAATTTGAGGATATTAATAAATAACCACAATGCCATCCCCATAGAAAGTGGTAAATTAGTAGTTAAAAAGTTTACCATCGAGCGACTTCGCAACGAAGTCTTTTTGAGAACTACACAATGTTAACATGAATTGGATGATATTTCAAATCCTTTTTGAGTGGGTCACTTTATGTTCCCAATGTGGCTGTTTATTCTGGTGAATGTAATAGTAATACTTTGCACATTATTATTTTCAATTATCCATCTGTGGCACTGAAATATCCAGCCCTCAAAGAGTCCGACGAATATTTATTTATTCTCCTTCATCTGGATGTAATAAACAAAAACAAACGATTCAGAGCAATCCGAGAGGTCGTCGGTGAAACCAGAACGTGATCCTGATAGAAGCATTTTTGCAACAAAATACAGATTACGTATTCACTTAGTCCGTTTTCTGGCTGATCGAGCGATATTTCGAAAACTACAATAGCTATAGGCTTCCCGTTTTTTCAGTTTTATTTGTGCGTTGGTGTCTGCCATGTGGCTGGTGATATAGCTATATCACCAAAAAACCAATAAATTAAAATATATATAGTATTTTTTTATAAGTGGTCAAATGAAGACCGGCTCTGTTTGTTAATTTTATTATTTTATGAGAGATAATTTCACTTTTTTGTGACGTTTGTTTTTTTATATTAGATTGAATAATTATTTATTATATGGATGTTTCATTACTTCATTTCCCATTTCCAAATTGTATGTACAAATTTCTACAGGATTACTTTTGTGATATCCATAAAATAGTCCCTTTGGCACTATACAGTGTGTTTCCAAATTGTATGTATGACTTTATACAAGATATTCTACATATTAAATAAATGATATTCTATATACGAATCCTTGTCCGAATTTGAACAATACAAGGCATTTGACCTATATTAAATATCATTTATTCAATGGGTAGAATATCTTGTACAAAGTCATACATACAATTTGGAAACACACTGTATAGTGCCAAAGGGACTTTTTTATGAATATCACAAAAGTAATGTTTTGTGGGGATTACAGATTCCTGCGTTACGGTCATGGTGGCGCTGCCAACCAGGTTAACGCTTCCCCCAACAGAGGGCGCAACAATCTACTTAAGCCTCGAAGTAAGCATCTTAAACGGAGATAAGCCGAGGAATCCCAGTCAAATCGCAACCTACATCATGTAGCAATTAGTGTCTTGTAATATATCTGTTCTATGTTTTATTTTTTAACCGTCTTACTAGGAGTAGGCAGATAGAGGCCTAGATAGAACACCATTTATTTTTCCCGCTAACTAGGAGTAGGCAGATTGAGACCTAGTTAGCGCATGTCCCGTTATAGTTATCCCGAGGTTAATCAGGAGTAGGCAGATTGAGGCCTGATTAAACCCCACCATCGACCAAGTCGTCACGCTGTCCCAAAACTTTTATTAAGTTCAAAATTTTATCTTATATGGAAGTCAGTATGTGTACTCTATGTGTAGTGAAAAAAAGAATAGAATTGAGAAGTCTAATAATGATATCCTAATGAAATCATAATCGAACTTCCTATTGAAATTGATATAATGTTCTCTATGTGTGGTGAAAAAGGGAATGGAATATAGAGATATCAAAGAGACCTCGCATGAAACGACCCAATGTGGTTATTAAAAAGACATTTATTGACTCAAAAACTTCCATAAAAGTGACAACAAATGGATGTTTTTTTGGGGATATTTTTTCATATAACAATTTGAACAACACAACGACTTGAAATGCGTACATGATGTCGCGGACATTTCGCTGCAAATGCGAGCGGGAGGCAATGTTTTTAATACATCGCATGCGAGCTTTTAGTTGCAAAGTTACTTCCATGGTACTTCACAGTTACCTCCCAGTGTTTGCTGGGATTTTGGGCCCATTCGACGAATCTACGCCTTACTTGATGATCGTTTGGCTTCAATTCTTGCACGAGTTGGATTTTGTGAGCACGCAAACCAAAATCCTTCCGCAAAATCTTCCATAAAGTAGATGGACACAGATCCAATTCCTGTGCTCGATGGCGGATAGACAATTTCGGGTCTTCCTCAATGCTACGCTCTACAGCAGCAATAGCTTCTTCTGTACGCACGGCGTCTCTGGGGATGCGAGTTATCAATGAGTGTAAACGTGGTGGGAAAACGTTCCAAGGTTAATCGAATTAACTGCTCTGATGGACGATTTTTTCGACGATAAAATGGACGTAGTGCGCGATACGTATTCCGCACAGAACCATTATTTTCGAAATAAAATAGCACTATTTGCAAGCGTTGTTCAGGCGTGAGTCTATTCATGATGAATTGCCAAACCAAACTGAGAATAAATCACTTGACAGCTGTTGAATCGGTCGCCATCTTGAACAGTAATGCCAACTTAAAGTTATATAGACCTCGAAAAAGAACACCCTTTAATATTTTGGATTTTTCTGAGGATTACCAGAGAGCTGTTTGAATTTTTTTTTCGAAATCGATAGCAGATACGACAAAACTACAACAGATCAAAAAAATGTTGTACTAGACCAGAGTTTCTTTACACATTTTTCTATAGAACCAGTGCTTCATCAAAAAATAGTTCTGGTGGAAAGAAGTAGGTACCCTTCCAGAAAAAATATCACCCTGTAGATTTGCATACAAAATAAGCATATCACAAGATGAAAACTTCAAATCGATCTATGTCAATTCAAGTTAAATATTTTGTGAGGGGAAGGTGCTATGAGAAAAAAACTTTAACACCGGTATCTCAAGACCAAAGCGTTTGCAGATTCATGTTAGTGGACTTTTTTCTCAAAATGATCCGAGAAATCTGTCATTTTCATCTGTACACATTAGGACTACCGTTAAGATATAATCAATTTAAAACTGATATCTGCACAATTAAATTGCAATTTGAATGAATCACAGACAATTTTTCGATGCGAATTACTCTGTTCAGTACTTGATGAAAACCTTAAATTAAAATATCTATGCCAATTCAAGTTATATATTTTGCGAAGGGAAGGTGCTATGAGAGAAAACTTGAACTTCAGAACCTGTATCACAAAAACAAAGAGTATGCGGATTAATGTTATAGATAGGACTTCTTTCTTGAAATTTTCAGAGAAATCTGTTATTTTCATTTGTACCCTATATTGAATTGAAGTCTTCAAAAATAAGTTGCAATTTGAATGAAACCCAATAAATTGTACAACACAGCCCAGACAATTTTTCGATGCGAATTACTCAGTTCCTCGATCAGTTCAGTTTTTTGATAACTACAATATTGAAATTTTTTGACGAGAATGAAACAAAAAACTCAAAACAACGAGTAAGTGCATACCGATTACTAATGCTAAAATTACAAAATTACAGATGGCAAATAAGGGGCGACACCGACAAAGCGGATATATAAAAGAAAATAATAAACCTCGGACATAGATGTGCTGGTAGTGAAGTAAAAGTACTCATCTTGAAAGCAATAATAAACTCATAAACCGTAAAAGGGTCCGATTTTGTACTCCGTGTCGGTTTCGGAGGAAAGTTGAATGATTATTGGTTCTTTTTATGGGAAAATTTTCGTTTTCCGCGAGAATCCTGAAATTTTATATTTTGGAGATATTAGGGGGGAGGGGTATAATTACCACCAATTTCTACGCCTTTGCTGGAAACATTGAAAATATTGTTAGCCTTTCCTAGAATTTGCGTACTATGCATAAAATAATCACAAAATATATGACTTAAGTTATGAACAAAAAAATACTATAAGAAAATATAATCGATGAAAGAAAAATCTTCTAAAATGGAGGACGCTGTCTAAGATTTTCTCACAGGCGCAATAGTACCTAGATACGGCTCTGCCCATGACGTTCAGGCGTTTTGAAATGGCTTGTTGCGTCACTCCCAATGAACCTTCCAATCTCGGGCGCAGATTTCTTCATATATAATCAGAAAATTAAAACCTCCCGCCAATCACGACAATTTGCCTTATTAACTGACATGTTCAATCGAGAATTACTAACGAAAATTTTGTCGACAAAAATTTATAATCTGCTAAGAATCGAGTCGGTATCGTGGAAATATCTTTATTGTCAAGTTGTTACAACATGCTACAATTTCGAAGAATGGTTCTCCTCTTCAGGCTTCAGGCTTAAAATCTGAACATACAGATCTAGTAATAATGGAAGAGTCAATACTCAAAATATGCGCCTTTTTATCTAGTGGAAACCTATTAATATGTACTGAAATTAATAAAAATGTCGTCTGCAATATGATCAAACAGATTAGAATCAAATTGAGTATATGAAAAAAAAAAGATATTGCAGCAATTGTGCTATTTACTCGTACCTAGGCACAACTAAACAACATCTAAAAGCTAGATTGCCAGTCATATGAGTTCGCTGAGGAATTTATCTAACAATAGAACAGCTTTGGAAGAACACCACTTTGCTACAGGTCATTATTTTGACTTAGAGTTAAAAAATGTTTGCATTTCAGATAGAGAGAGAGACTATAAAAAAAGAATGATATCCGAGATGGTTTGTATTTAAAAATTTGATAGTTCTGTTAATTTCATATACAAACAAAATTTAAGTTTAACACATATTGCCATCTCATAAAATAAAAATTTAAGAAAGATTGTTATTGGTGAGCATAGAGTTGTCGAATGTATATTTTTATTCTGTGACTGTTTTTAGTAGCATTTCATGTAGTCGTTCATGAGATCTTTATATCTTATATAGTAGAATCATATGTTTGTACGTGAACTTGGAGTTTTGTGAAAAATTTTTGCTGTAAATCTGTTTGATCATATTGCAGACGATATTTTTTTTAATTTCAGTACATATTCGTAGGCTTTCACTAAATACAAAGACGCATATTTTGATTGTTAACTCTTCCCCTGTTACTATGTTCTGATTTTTAGCCTGAAGAAGAGAAGAACCATTCCTTGTAACTGTAGCATGTTGTAACAACTGAACAATAATGATTTTGCCACGATTCCTACTTCATTCTAGCAGATTAATCCAGAATAACTTTATAATGCAGATACAAATCATAATCAACTTATATTTCGATGGCGTTATGTTTATAAATACCTTAGCTTATTGTATGACATCTACGATTTACCGCTATAGCTATCTATTGCAAAATAGATAAAATAGTTTTTCTACATCTAATAGTTTTCAGGAAATTTTCTGGGTGATATAAAAGACATTATTTCAGCTATAAAAATTCCCGAAGAATGTTCATAAATTTCATTCAGAAATTGAAGATGGGTTTAAATCCCATTGCATATGATACTTATTATTGTAATCGTAAAATTTTCAACCAGTTGATTTACACTGCAAGGTGAAAACAAACGGACCGATATGGATACGTTGAACAAGCTACATAATAAAATCTGCACGAGTTTTTATTCATTCCGATTCACATCCAGATGGTGGGTCGCATAATTCATCACAATAATCTTCTATATTTGTACGGAATATTTCTCATCATGCTATATATGCGAAGTACTTGGCAACTCCTTTCGATTCCGCTTTACCAGTCCAATCTATTATACCACGGTGATTTATGGTAACATTGAAGATTCACCGTAAGTGGCAACATAATTACCCAACCTGGAAAAAATTCAGGGTTAATGTATGAATTGAATAGCCATTCCACTATTTGAAAGTAACTGTACACCGCAGTGCAATCAGGATAGTATAATTTTTGAAAGAGTTATCTGACAGAAGCGGATTGAATTATTTAATCGGTATCTTCTATACTCTTCGGTCTTTTCTCATTTGGCATTTAATGGATTTGGTTCTTACTCAAAGGAAGTTTCCATTTGTAAAGATAACACCAATTTTCACAATTATTAAGGCAATATTTTAGGTGATACCTAAGATCACTAAAGTTCTTTTCTAGGTTTGTTTTATACTTCGAATTAGACAGTACACAATTCAGCATTAACACAGTAACCTTCCCACAAATAATCACAAGAATAAAATTGCCTATAACGCCCATTTAAAAACAGGGATTGAAGTCGGTGTGATCTGAGTAGATAAAGTGTGGTTTCAGGACTTCAGTAACTCTGTAGCTTCAAATGTAAAATTAAATGCATCCCATAAGGTATATCTGTTATGATGAATACAATAGATACATACACTTTATTCTTATTCATTACATTCATATTTCATTCATGACCAGTTGAAAGTGTATCCACAATGAAAAGAAAGTATCAAGTGATTTTTTTTCATCATTGAAAATAGTTTATTCTTTGCATTTTGTTGATGAACCTATTAATAAGCAAATGAAATAAAACAAAATTTCCACTGGAATCCAGTGGAAATTAATAAATAATGATTAATAATGAATTTCTGCCAAGTAAGGACGGAATTCATTTTATATATATTAATAAGCTTCAATCCTTTGAAATTTCCATAATTGGTGCATTTACCTATCGTGAAATGACATAATTATGCATGCGATCTTCAGAGCTTAACATTCTTTATGAACTGACTGAAGTTTCGAGATGAAGTCAAAATTGTATAGTCTGTATATTTACTATACATCATGCATGTATCCCTCAATCCCTGTCTATGCAATCAAAGAAACATATTAATTCTACTTACTTTCCTTCAGATAGCCATGGACTTCTTCTATGTATGCATATCATAACAGGGTGGCTAACGACAGCTCTCAAATCAATACGTATTCACATTTCAAATCAAATTTCAAATTTATTCATTCAAAGCAAAGCAACATAAAATATTTCGAATCTCCACAACTCAACAAGAAACAATAATGTACGAATATATATCTTTGATCAAATATTGCACTAAGAATCATGGAAATCAATTTGCAGGAAAGCGATCAAGCCTAAATTAATAATTTGTTTTCCAGATCACTCTCCCTGACATAATCAGTACATATTGCATGTGAGGGGACAGCCAGCAGATGGGACACAGAGGAATGAACAATTTTATTTGTTTCTCATTTGTAAACGTCAGTTTCCAAAAACACAATATTAATAAAGGAAGTTTATTTTATCAAGTCACTAACTTGTGAAACTGACAGTTAACTTGCAAACTTTTTACAAGTTAGTAGTATGATTTACATTAGAAAATTTTGTTTTATCGTCATATATGTTGAAAATCATGGTACAATTGTTATTTCCAGTAACACAGATTTTTGATGATGAAAGAGTTGATATTGATGATGATGAACCATCTGTTGACTCAGAAACTGCTGAACTCGAGGACTGCAGAACATTTGTACTCTCCTTACTACCAAATAATTTGCTAGACATTTCGATTTTTTTGTTGGCCGAATCATCTACATAACTCATCGCAATTTCGGTGCTCTTCCACCCTCCTGCACGCTTTAGTGCTAAAATATCTCCACTCTAATCCGCAACCATAATGGCTTCAGTTCTGCGAAAAGAGTGGCCGGTGTATAACTCTGGGTCTTTTAAACCTAAATATTTCGCTATTTGTTTGGGATACCACCAATAGTGTGCTGGCCAGCATTAAGGGAAATGCACTTTCCATGTCGGTATGTCAAAAAAAATCTTAGGCTTTTTGTTCCAGGAGGCCGAAGGTTTACATATTTTCTGTATAACATGTAAGGCTTGAAGCTGCAGCCATCATCGGATATGGTGAATCTTCTTGTTGTTAAATTTTTCGTTTGCCGCAATGTCACAATAACGTATTTTCCCAAATCTTCTACATCATTTATATTTAAGGAGAGAATTTCGTCACATCGACAACATCCAAAAATCCCAAATATTGTTACAATTTTCGCCAGCAACCACTGGTCATCAGGAGCATGTGAAAGAAATTGTTCAGCCTCTTCTTTACTTAATACCTTGGCCTTTTTTGGCGTATAACGCTCATTTTTTCGTTTCAGAAACGCTATTACCTTTTGGAATCTGCAAATGACAACTAAACGTCATATTTTTCAATAAATTTTTTGAGGAAAACAAACCTGCGAACAGGGGTCAGGGGCATTTTCTTTCATTTCCAAGCAGCTTTTCAGCATAGACCATTTTGCCCATAAAGTATTTGGGCTGAATCTAGCTGATATTTGATTCCAGTAGACCAACAAAACATCTTCAGTTACCCCAATCACACTATTTTTGTTTTGCCACTTTTTGAAGTCGTCGTATTCTCTCTCGTACCTTGAAGCTGATTTTGCAGGTAATAAACTTGAAGCTATACTACTGGCTGCCTCAATAATTTCTTTTGGTACATTCATTCTCATATATATATATATATATATATATATATATATATATATATATATATATATATATATATATATATATATATATATATGCAGGGGAGCTCAGGCTTTCGGGGATTGACGGACCCGCATACCCGAGTCAACCAACTTCTCAGGTTAGCAGCCTGGGAAGTTGATGAATCAAAATGCTCCTATCACGAGAAGCAGAACTCAGGGCGGTAGAGGACAGCGGGCTGGTCCTTTTCGGAGCCGTCCAGATGAAGAGCCCGATGGGGTAAACTGTGGTGCGAGCGGCGCAGTCCCCCGAGATTTCACCGTAAGCCCGAATTCGGAAACCTCTAACGGAGAAGGTACCTCTAGCTTGGTTGGAATAAATGCCCGGCCCGCAGGGGACCGACAAGACGAGATGGGAGAATGCGCTGGTCAGAGGAGGAGAATATCCTCATAATGCGCATTCATTTTGTTGCCAAAGAACTACAACAAAGTACTGGAAGAACATACCGCGAAATTCTCACAACTACATGGAATGATATCAATCCCGAAAAACAATTATACCCGAATCTGCTCTCAAACAGAGTGAGATGCATTCTGCAAAATGAAAAATTCTCGGTTGTTGAGTTGAATGCCATTCAGCAGAGCACAAGACCTTACGCGCCAGTTATGGAACATGACGATGAACGCATAGAAATATCTCAACCTATAACAAACACAAATGAAGGAAGAAATACTCGTCAGAACAAAATAGAGCGTATTTTCAATAAAAACATGCAGATGTATATGGGGATCTCCCCCCAAGAAAGACCGAGAGTTCCCAGATTGAAGGGCTCACAATATATCATTAAGAGCGTCCATAAGGTAAATGAAGTGCTGCGGAACCGCATGAGTGAGGAGACGACGCTTGAGGAGATCATAGATTACGTCTACATTGGGGCAATCACTGTCTGTGAGGACAATAACGTACAACTCAAGAGTGTAAAAAGAACGCCGTCAAGGGAAA
This sequence comes from Harmonia axyridis, assembly GCF_914767665.1. NCBI lineage: Eukaryota > Metazoa > Arthropoda > Insecta > Coleoptera > Coccinellidae > Harmonia > Harmonia axyridis. The sequence continues at coordinate 46,864,885 of NC_059502.1, forward strand.
CAATACCACCTTGGAAAAAACGCCTGGAAACAAAAATTACTACCATTAGAAAGAAAATAGGGGTCTTATGTACTTACCTGCAATCCAACTCACCCAGCAGAAAACTCCTGAGGTCTGTTCATCGCATAGCATCAGAACTCCACATTAAAAGCCGGCACGTGGATTTCCAACATAAATTGGAAGTGGCCTGTGATACCCTAAAACAAAAAGCAAAAGCATTAGGAAATCGTATCCAACGTTACAATGACAGAGTAAAAAGATATAAAAACAACCAGCTTTATTACAAAAACACCAAGCAATTCTTTCGCTCACTCGAAAACACCATGACAAAAGAAGAGAAAACCCCAACGGCTAAAGAAATGCATACGGCCTGGAAAGAAATCTGGGGACACGAAGAGATGCACGATGACACGGCCTTCTGGATACGAGATGCTGAAAGGAATGCAGGAAAATATGCCATGAAGGAAATGCGAGTAACAGAGGATGACATTACAACGACAATAAAAAAGACGAACAACTGGTCTGCTCCTGGGCCCGATGGAATACACAACTATTGGTGGAAGTATTTCAGCTCAACCCACGGGTTTCTTGCTGGGATATTTCAAAAGGCACTGGCGGACCCATCTATTATACCGGACTCCATCACGGTTGGAATCACGCATATGATCCCTAAAGGAAATACTAATGGAAATCCGAAAAATTACCGCCCAATAACATGTCTCTCGGCAATTTACAAAATACTAACTGGAATCCTCACGCTACATATCGCAAGACACGTAGGCAAACATAGTATATTAGCACGGGAACAGGGAGGCTGTCGCAAGGATGCACGAGGATGCAAAGAGTTACTCGTTATAGATTCTCTCATCACAAAACAAGCAAAAAGGAGACAACGTAACATATCGATGGCATGGATTGATTACAAGAAAGCCTTCGACTCGATACCACACTCGTGGCTGTTGAAGACTTTACAGCTATACGGTGTATCGAAGGATGTAATCACCCTACTCGCACACTCGATGAAATCATGGCGAACTAGACTCCTGGTGAACAACCAACAAGGCACAGATATAACAGAGGAATTGAACATCAAAAAAGGGCTCTTTCAAGGAGACAATCTAAGCACTTTATGGTTCTGCCTGGCAATCAATTTCCTCAGTAAATTACTAAATGACTCAAACTACGGCTACAACATAGAAAACACAAATAAAACCAAAATAACCCACCAACTTTACGTTGACGATCTAAAACTTTTTGCTGCTGGAGAGGATCAACTGACGAGACTGCTAAAGATAGTATCATACTTTACTAAGACAATCAGAATGGAGATGGGGCTTGATAAGTGCGCCATATTACACGTGAAAAGAGGAAAAATTGTGAGTGGGGGGCATGTGCTGGCACAGGATGAGGTTACAATTCAAACGTTAAACCCAGGAGAAACATATAAATATTTAGGTATACAACAAGGATTAGACATAAACACCACAGAGGCAAAGACCACATTCAAGAACAAATTTCTTACTAGAATAAAAAAAGTTCTACAAAGCAAATTAAATGCCAGAGCCATGTTCACATCCATAAATACGTGGGCGATGCCCGTTCTTACTTACTCCTTCGGAGTTATCAAGTGGTCACCTACCGATTTGAAAGCTATTGACATCCAAGTGAGAGCACTATTAACAAAACATGGAATACATCACCCACGTGCATCTGTAAACAGATTATACATTCCTAGAAATGACGGAGGGAGAGGACTGCAAAACATCGAAACAGCCCACTACAAAGCAGTTACAGAAATGAGGCAATACTTCCTCAAGAAGAACACCACTTTCTTCAAAACCCTCTTCAAAGTGGATGAAAACATCACACCATTGAACCTGGCCTCAACTAATCAACCAGCTGAGCCTTCCACAATAACAAGTCTGTCCGAAGAATGGCACGGTAAAGCACTCCATGGCAGGTATCCTACTGCCCTGAGACGAAATACATTTAACAAAGAAAAATCAGTTTCTTACCTTAAGGCTGGATACCTCTTCCTGGAAACGGAGGGCAGATTGGCGGCCATTCAGGATCAGGTGGTCCCCACCAGAGCCTATCTGAAAAATATAGTGGGTAAGAACATCTTCACAGATAAATGCAGGAAATGCTCACGTGCAACTGAAACAGTACAACACGTTACGTCCTCCTGTCCAGTGCTTGCACCCAGGGAATATACAGACCGTCACAATGCCATGGCTAAAGTATACCACCAAGCCATAGCCATCAAAACAGGATTAATAAAGAGTTTCAAGAAAATCCATGAATACTCACCCCAGGAACTACTTGAGAATGATGAACTGAAGCTATATTGGGACTCTCCACTCATCACTGATAGATCTATTCCACACAATAGACCTGATATAGTTATCTTCGAAAAGGCGGGGAACAGAGCCACCATAATCGATGTCACTATCCCGGCGGACGACAATGCTGAGAGAGCTTATACTGAAAAAATAACAAAATATCACGACTTAGCATTTGAACTCAAAGAAATATATAAACTCACCAGCACTTCAATTATACCACTTATAATCACTACGAACGGTCTTGTTGAGAAGCACTTGGTTGAAAATACTAACCGCCTTGGACTGGAAGAAAGGTTAATCAGCGATGCACAACGAGAAGTCATCTTGTGGACAACACGTATAATGCGCGGGTTCTTAACCAGTGAATGAGAGAATGCCTTGGTGAACCTAACCCGGCATTTCCATGAACAGCCATACCCTAAATGGTGGAAAAAAAAAAAAAAAAAAAAAAATATATATATATATATATATATATATATATATATATATATATATATATATATATATATATATATATATATATATATATATATATATATATAGGGTCTTTCACGAGGAACCTCACCCATATTTATAAGGGAAACTACTAAACGTATTTTCATGAAATTCAGCACTAATAAGTATTTCACGATGCTGATGAAATCTAAAATATTTTCAAGGCATGAGCACCTCTGGTTTTTCCGGAAATGACGTCAACTTCCGTTTTTCAAATTAGAACACCATTTTTATAGCAGAAATAGATTCCTTAGAAAATTTCAAGTTATTTTGATGTAACATTTTTCAGTTTTGGTTGGAAAATTCTCTCTGAGCGGGAAAATTCGAAAAAAAAATCGGAAATAGAGCTCCGCTGAAACAAGAATAACTTCGAGGTTTTTGGATGGAAAATTTTCATTTTTGGAATTTTTCAAGATGTAAGATTGATGTATCAACTTTAAAAATCGAAATCGCGATTCATGATACAGGGTGTGAAAAAAACGCTTTCAAAGTTAGGGATGACAAAATCGTGAAAAATCAATTTTTTCAAATTTGAACCCTATTTTTTTATGGCAGATATTGAATCTACGTTGAAAAATAATGTGAGTGTATGCATCACACCCTTGCCCTAAAATGGATATTTTCTGAGTTATTCACAAAAAACTGTTTTTCGTCTTGAATTTTCAGCTATTTCTTTTCCCTTCACGCCAAAAAGATGAAATTTTCAGGAACTGTTATTTGAACCATGCTGTAGATTTTTCACCCCTTCTTGAAACCGACTTCAAGTTACTATTAGGAGAACCATGGCAAACTCTCGCAGTTATAATAATAATAATAATAATAATAATAATAAATATTTATTCCATAAATTATAAACAATATTACATAAACATATTACAAAATCATGTTCAATCATCGGAATAAACAAAATACCTACCACAGAAGCTCTAGTTAGACTATTACTTGTACGTGGTGTATGAATGCCTAATCACAAGTATGAAAACATATCAAATGCAAAATGCAAACGCAAAAAAAGAAATAGAAATCTTCTTCTAACTTTTTTTTTTTTTCTTCTTTTCAAATTTTCTAAAATATCCACATTTACATCTCTCCCCTCTCCAGATCTTTGATTTCCTTTTCTCCGAAATTTTATTCCCATCAAGCAACAGATTAACTTTCATACCCTCTATATTCCTAAATTCTCTTCACCCGCTTGAACCCTACCATTGACAACTCTGATTAATGAGGCCATGGAAGAGTTTTCTTTCTGAACTCAAAATCCAATGCTTTGTTTTCTTTTTGAACAGTCTTATACTATTTATCGCTCTGATCTCAAGGGGCAACAAACCATACAACCTCGGAGACAGATATTCACATTGACGTTGGCCTATGGTCTTCTCGCAGCGAGGAACACTTAAAAATGTTTCCTTATTTCGTGTGCTATAGCTATGCGAAATCGGCTCGGTGGTGATCTTTCTCTCTTTTATTCTCATTAGCATACACATGCAAAAAAGTTGTCTCAGATCAAAAAAACCAGATTCTGTATAAAGAATATCATTCGAGTATCTCAGAGGCTTCCTGAACATTATCCTCAAAATCCACCTATGGACAACATTCAGGTTTTCTAGGTGTTTGTCACATACACCACCCCAGCCAACTATCCCATATGCCAATTGTGATTGAACAAGTGCATAATATAGTATTCTCAGATGTTTTTGGTCGATAAAGTCTCTGGGGCGTTTGAACCTAAACAGCATACTTCTCAGTTTTTTCACGATATTCCCAACTTGAAGATCCCATTTTAGATGTCGGTCAATAACAATGCCAAGGTACCTCACCGAGTCGGCTTCAGGAATATATGAACTCTCGCCCAAAATAAGCGATCCCATATCCGGTAATCCACTAGCATATGACGAGAATGGCAGGTATTTAGTTTTCCCCAAGTTGAGTGTGAGTTTATTGTGCCTGAGCCATTGTTCTATAGCTTTGAATTCGTTTTCTGCTTCACACTTCAGCGATTGCCACGTTTCCCCCTCGTAAAATATTGCAGTGTCGTCTGCAAAGCTAATAATTTTTCCCTTGGTTTTGAGAGCTAACAAACTATTAATATATAGAGTGAACAGAATGGGGCCCAACACTGTTCCCTGTGGTACTCCGTATGTGGCATACATCGGATCGCTCAATTCTCCATTAACACAAACTCTCTGTTCTCGTTCCGTCAGGTAACTCTCCAAAAGTTTATAAATACTTCCTCTCAACCCGTAATCATATAATTTTTCCATCAGTTTTTTATGGCATACCGTATCGAAAGCCTTCGAGAGATCAACAAATATACAAAGAGATGGTTTACTTTTATCCAGCGATTCATAAATATATTTTGTCAACAGATGAATTGCATCATCTGTAGATCTTCCTTCTATAAATCCATACTGATGCTCTGATATTATGTTATATTTTCTGCAAAATCTCAGAATTCTTCGCTTAATGATCTTCTCAAAAACCTTGGAAACATTGGAGATCAGTGAAATCGGCCTATAACTTACCATCTCCAACTTATCCCCCGATTTGAAGATCGGCCTGATGACTCCAATCCTCAGGCATCTGGGAAAATATCCCCTTTGAAAACACTGATTGACCAAATGAGTCAGAGGAGTTTTAATTTCATCAGAGATGCTTTTCAACGTTTCCGCTCTAATGTCATCACAGCCAGTGGACTTTCTCGATTTCAGTTCCCCGATCATCTGTTCTACCTCATCAATGCTAGTTGGGTAGAGGTACATCGACTTATCTATAGTCTGTTTTTCCTCTGAGTATTCGGTTTCAACTATCCTGTCCGCATATCTCTGGCCCAATGTACTATAGTATTGGTTAAAACTGTTTGCCTTATCTCTGTCAGATTCCAAAAGTTCACCAGTCATAGAGTTGATTTTTTCTATTTTGACTTCAGTTTTGGTGTGGTTGCAGATTTCATCCACACATTTCCACAAGGCCTTAGACTGGTTGACACTGTTTTTTATCTGCTTTTGAGCGTAAATTTTTTTCGAGTTGCTTATTAATTTACTCAACTTATTTTTATAAGAATTATATTCCCTTCTGAGGTTTACATCATCAGGTGCCTCGAGTACACGCCTATACATAAGTTCTTTTTTATTTACTGATACTAAGACCGCCGGAGTCATCCATCTCTTTCGAGGTCTTTTATTCTTTCTTATTTTAACTTTTCTTGTATTTCCCTCTACGAATGTTTTGATTTTTTCAATGAAATACTCGGTCTTTACATCTATATCATCCAGACAATAGAACTCATTCCAGTTTTCTCTTCTTAGATCGGTTTTTAGGGCTGAGTAATCAATGAATCGTTTGTATCTATTATCATCTAACCTTAGCATATCTCTAGTATCTTGGTCCCAGTTCAATGTAATCGCCGTAGGGTAATGGTCCGTGATGTCAGTCTGAAATATGAAAGATTCAATATCAAAATATGAAGAGGCTTTAACCAAAAAGTGATCGATGCATGTCTTGCTTTCCAGTCGTGTGTACTTGTTTATGTATGATTCGAAACCATTACTACTGAAAATGTTTTTATATTCCTCAGAAAAATCGGAAGTAGAGAGTAGGTCTATATTCATATCACCAACGACTATTTGGATATCACCTTTTTTGATTCTTCGAATATAACTCTCAAAATTAACATTGAACTGTCTCGGACAGGTACTGGGTGACCTATAGATAGCAGCTATTGTTATACTATAATTTTGCATTACGGCGCTTACTTCCAGTATCCTGATATTTCCGATGAGCTGTATCTCACATGAGCAGCTGATTGTTTCTCTGATGTATACTATAACACCATCATTTCTGTTCAGTTCGCCTCCACTGTATAGAGTTCTATAACCTTCAATCTTCAAAATATCCAAATCATGTACTATAAAGGTTTCCGAGAGAACCACAACCTCAAACTCATCCGGAAATCTACTCAGAAACAGAATCAGTTCATCGAAATTTTTCATAATACTTCGTATGTTGAGATGCAGAACTTTTAATGGTAATCGAACAGATGTAATAAACTCATCAATCCCAGAAATCAGTCGTGTATTCCTTGTTTCACTCGTATATTCTCGAATGAAGGGATCCATGCTTGTATGGAAATCAACACCAAATGGGGAGAAATTGCCACGGAACTTCAATTATGAGATATAAACAAACAAATATTTGTGAAATATGAACAGATATAGAATATGAACAATCATAAATAAATATAAACAAATATATAATATGAGTAGAAAATATAAATAAAATGAATATAGATAATCAATAAATATAAATAGATAATATGAGTAAAAATAGAATCAATGAAAATATGAAATGTTAATAAATAGATATAAAGATAAAATACACACAAACAAAAAATCGATCAAATACACACAGACAAAATACTCAGCTTTAGATAATTCAGAATGAATACCCACAAATACGAATAGAAATAGAATATATCATATAAACACCAAACAAAAAGAAACAGGAGAAAACAGCAATTCAGTGTTAAAAAATTTTTTCTTTCCTTTTTCTTCCCTTTAATTTAAATTTTTTAGTGTTCTTGGTTTGAAGTCGACCTCGTCTTGGCAGGTCTAGTAGCGACTGGTTTAATTGGTCTCTGGGTCTTCTTCACTGCTCCTGTCGAAAAAGGTGTGGGTTCCCTTGATCTAACCGCGGGAGGTTCAAATTGTTCCTGGTTCAGGTTGTAATTCAACTTTTGGATTGGGGTGGTTGGTCCGATCTGTTCCCGTTGACCACTCTCCAACTGTAATAATTGAGGAACTGATAATTCAGTACCGTCGATAACAAGTTTATTCCTCTTGATGAAACAAATCTTCTTGTTCTCCTTCCCAACCAGTAGATGTCTCCTCAATATCTTCTTTTCTTCAAGTTGAGCGGCAGTGAGATCGTTCTCAATATATACACCCGATCCTTTCAAGATTTTTACTCTACGGAAAATTTCCGTTTTCTCAAGACGAGATATAAATTCAACTTTTACTGGACAATTCCTTGACTTCCCCAAGCACGAAATATTATTTATATGTGATTTCTCAACATTTACATTCAACAAAACATTTAGTTTTTCAACAACAAAATCAGTTGTGATTTGCTTAGGTTCTACGTCTAACCCAAATAATAATATGTTATTTGCTTTCGAATTTTTCTCTAATGAATGGAGTTTATTCTTTAAATGTTTGTTTTCTTGTTCTAGAGTATCGACTCTGCTTTTCAAGTTTTCAATTTGAAACAGTAATCTTTTTTCACTTGACAATATTGCGCTTTTTAATTCGTCCTTGTTTTTTTGCATCTCCTGAAGAATTCTCTCAACTGCCTCCTCATTCATATCGTGATCAGAGAAGGAGTTATCCAATTTATCAAGAGTTTTGTAGTAAGAAACAAAAACAGAACAGTAAGTTTCTCAAATTTCAACAATATCGGACGCTATAATCGGGAAAGGAATTATTGTCACACGTTGGTAGGAAAAATGGGAAAAGAAAACACACCCTTCACTCTCACGGGCCTATGTAAGAGACTTTTCAAAACAAACACAGGAAGGCCGCGGTAAAAATACAGTAAACAATTGGTCAGACAAAGGGAATCCCCGATAAATCTACCGTCTGGTTCCTATCTCGAATTTACTGATATGAATGATATGTATTATCGTTATCGATAGCCAACATATATAAGGTGTTCCAGATGTTTTCTCGTTGAATGTGAATTCAGTTTAAGAAAAGTGTCTTCAAATATCCAATTTACTACTGTATTGCAATCTTAATTAAGTTGATAAAATGCTCACGGTAATCCTTGTACTGTTAACTACTTGACTTAGTACACTCAAGAAATTCGGACGCCGAATACTCAAGTATTGTCACTTTTAATCCACTACGATTTACAAACACCTTTTCACATTCGCATTCACATGGCACTGTATAACTAGAGAAGATGCTCAAAGTTTTGACCGTTAATTTCAAGACATTTATTTATACGTCTCAGGAATGCTTCGTGCGTTGCTCTTCTTATTTCATCGGGAGGAAGAGATCTGCAAAAGTGTTTAAAAACCAAATTGAGTTTCAAAACTAGGAATCTAAAAATCTAAACAAACCTGAACGCATTTCTGACTCGTTCTATGCAGTCCTCTTTATCAGTCAGGGGAGTTGAGTAGACAATATTTTTTATCCTACCCCAAACATAATAGTCTAAAGGAGTTAAATCGGGAGAACGTGGCGGTCAAAGATGTGGACCATTGTTCGCCAATCATCGATCTTCAAATAGCCTGTAGAGGATATTTGACACATTGAGTGAATTGTGTGGAGGCGCGCCATCTTGTTGATACCATAAGTCATTATGGTTCTGTACTAGCGGCTCAATTATTTGAGTCAATATGTCAGAATATCTATCTCCTAAGGGAGAACATTCTTTAAATGATGCAAACATGTGTAGTGTTCTATCTTACCAGTTAAAGTCCCATCATAAATGTGAACATCGAGAATTGCATTATTTTTGATGGCGCAAAAAACATTGAAACTCCAGGTTTCTTGAAAGTTCCATTGTCTGAAGTGGTGGTTGTTCTCTTCATCCCAATAATGACTGTTATGCCTATTGAAAGAACCATTCTTTGTGAATTTAGATTCATCTGTCCAAATTATACAGTCCAAAAAGTTTTCATTCTCTTGAAATCGAATCATCATAGCTTCGCAAAACTCTGTTCTCCTGACGAAATCAGTTTCCTTCAAATGCTGTACCCTATTGAATTTATATGGGTGCATTTTATGTTTTTTTAATATTTTCCAAACACTCGATTGAGATAATCCCAGATCAATCTCGACATCTTTGAGAGAATTTTGAGGATTCACACGAAAATATGCAAGAACTGTAATTTCGTTGTTCTCATCTTCTACTACACTTTTTTCTCTGTGTATAGTTTTCTCAACGAAAGATCCGGCATTTCTCAAGTTTGTCATGGTTCTGTTAATGGTATCTCTCGTTGGTCTGGGTCGGTCAGGAAACCTCTCAATGAACAGTCGAATCGTTCTATCTACAACTTTATTACATTCTCCATGAAGTAGAATGAGATTTAAAGAATCTTCATTGGTAAAATTAGGCATAGTGATCGATTCTATAACTTAATACGAATTATCACCAAATTAATAGTAAACACAAAATGCTACTGAATAAAGAGGAATTTGGCAGATGTAATTAATGATATCTATCATTAAAAAAAAAGAATGTAAAACATGGCAAGTTTTTGCATATGGTTCTTAAGGAATTATTTATTTATCACTGGAGAGAAAACCGATGGCCGATTAGATGAAATAAAGAGGTTTCCGATACAAATTCGAATCAAAATTCGCCATCTATTTAGGAAAAACCTGTAACTTTTTTCTCTTGCATATTAGGGTAGTTAAATCTAAAACATGGTTTAAGTAACAGTTCCTGAAAATTTCATCTTTTTGGCGTGAAGGGAAAAGAAATAGCTGAAAATTCAAGACGAAAAACAGTTTTTTGTGAATAACTCAGAAAATATCCACTTTAGGGCAAGGGTGTGATGCATACACTCACATTATTTTTTAACGTAGATTCAATATCTGCCATAAGAAAATGGGGTTCTAATTTGAAAAAATTGATTTTTCACGATTTTGTCATCCCTAACTTTGAAAGCGATTTTTTCACCCCCTGTATCATGAATCGCGATTTCGATTTTTAAAGTGGATACATCAATCTTACATCTTGAAAAATCCTAAAAATGAAAATTTTCCATCCAAAAACCTCGAAGTTATTCTCGTTTCAGCGGAGCTCTATTTTCGATTTTTTTTCGAATAGAAAGAAATAGAAATAGAACTTGTCAGCATGTTCAGTGATGACATAGGAATGTCGCTAGGACTGGACAAGTGCGCCATGGTGGAGGTCAAACGGGGAAAGATGGTGAGAGATGGAAATATAAGAATGGCTGATGGAAGGGAAATAGCGGAATTGGCAATAGAGGAAAGGTATAACTATTTGGGCATTCAACAGACATATGAAATCAAACAAACTGAAAATAAGCAAAATGTCAAAAAAGAGCTGATGACAAGAGTCCTGAAGATTTTGAAAACGCAGCTCTCAGCAAAAAATAAAATCGAGGCACTAAATATCTGGGCCATACCTACCTTCACATATTCATCTGGTATACTCACCTGGTCTAAGACGGACTTACAACAAATAGACAGGCACATAAGAACAACACTCACCGAGCACGGCATGCTTCATCCCAACTCAGCAACGGAAAGGCTGTACTTACCACGCAAGCAGGGAGGTCGCGGCTTAGTCTGTATAGAAGCGGCGTGTCTGCAAGAGGAAAAGAATATTGCACAATATTTCAACAACACAGACTTACCTGTACATCAATGGATAGCAACACAGGAGGGCACCACCGATTGGGGAAGGGAGGAGAACCGAGGGGAACCTGAAACAGAGAATTTTACAACAAGACTGGAACGAAGTTGGCAGGCAAAAGCTTTGCATGGACGATTTCGCGCTAGCCTACACCAACCCGAAGTAGATCCAATTCATTCCAACACCTACCTCACACAGGGATACCTGTATCCCCAGACGGAGGGAACCCTGTTCGCGATCCAGGACCAGGTTGTGCCGACGCGGACTCATAGCAAATACATCATGAAGCTTTCCATCGAGGACACAAGATGCAGATTGTGCCAATCTGCGGAAGAGACGGTACAACATCTATCGTCAGCCTGCTCGGCAATCGCTGGAACAAAATATTTGGCCCGACATAACAGCATAGGAAAAGTGGTGCACCAGCTGCTGTGTCTGCAGTACCAACTGCTCCCGCACTTCATGACATATCACCTTTACGCTCCTCAGCCAGTTATGGAGAATGAGAAATATAAAATATACTGGGATCTGACAGTGATCACCGACATAGGCGTGGAGCACAATAGACCTGATGTCGTAATATGGAAAAAAGCGGAGAAACACGCAGTGATTGTGGACTTCGCAGTGCCTTGGGACTCCAACCTGACAAGATCTTATGGAGAAAAAATACAGAAATATGAGGTACTGTCTCGACAAATAAGAGATATGTGGAGGCTGAAACGAGTGGATATAATGCCGATGATAATAAGTACTAATGGCCTTGTACACAAAAAAGCGATCAAGCACCTAAAAGAGCTGAACCTGCCAACCAATGCTATCACGTGGATGCAGAAGGCAGTAATATTGGGTACGGTGAACATCATAAGGCAGGTTATTTTTCCGCATTAATGCCATCAAGACAATAGAAGATCTCTTGGCTAACGCCCGAGACGCTTCAAGGAACTCCACGGAAGTGTGAAATTAAAAATAAATATATATATATATATATATATATATATATATATATATATATATATATATATATATATATATATATATATATATATATATATATATATATATCAACAATTTTAATTCCCAATATACAACAATAGTTATAAGTATGATAAGGGGTGTGGGAAAATTTATAAGTGTTATAATTTCACTCTTCTTTATTTCATTTAGTCGACGTTTCGATCCCGATGGGGACCTTCTTCAGGACTCTACAATAGCAATAGAAAACAGTCAAAAACATGGCAATCACAAAACATGTAAAAATAGTACATACCGAAATACAGAGTTGTAAAGATCTTATTTGAACACAAATCAATAGCTCTCAAGAAAGCAACTAACAAGAACATCAACAACAGCGAAAAAAGATCTGATACTTCGTTAGTAAAGGAGTAGAAATCAATTATAATCAGTAAATAAGGTAAACAGAATAATCAACAAAATGAGAGGTTGTCAAAAATGTTGTCAACCAGACTTGCCACAGAATACACGCACATGACAGATGAAACATAGAGTAGCATTAATATGAAACTGGCATCTTATAGAAACCGAAGAGTGTTCCTTTTGGAATGCAAAAGACAGGGTTTACTTTCCAAACATATTTCCAACAATATGAATTATTTGTTCAGCTCAGCAAGTGATTCAGGTTCGTCCAGACAGGTTCAGGCTATGTTGGAGAAATCAAGACGTCTCATTCTTCAATTTGAGATCACTGTGACTGTGAGCAGGATAGGAAGAATGGAGTGTGATTCTTCCAGGTTGTGGCAGATCTTGGAGGGGTTGCTTCCACCAGAGATGCTAAGTCGTTTTGAAACTTACCAGTTCAGAAGGTACAGAAGAGAATTTGCTGCTATTAGGGAGAGAAATCTGATGAAGGTGAGAGCTCTATCGGATGAACTTCTGAAGAGAGTAGAACCACAGGAGAGGTGGATTAAGAATGTTAGTACTGTAAATCAAATAATTTGACAACTTTGTGTCAAATTATTTGATTTATATTAAATATCTTTCATCAAGAAGACTCATTAAACTTTTATAATTTGTTAGTACTGTTATTGTACCAGATAGAATATTGAAATTTCTAGCACTGGGCCCCAAATTCGGCATTGATATTCCTTTAAGGGAGGTATCCATGTCGAGGCTGTTGTCAGATGTGGAGGGCATTATTGATCTTAATGATAGACTGTCAGATGAGGGAAAGAACATCAAACGTTCCCAAGCTGTTAATATTATCACAAACTACATCAAACCTGGAAAAAGGACTAATAATGTTTTCCAGAGAGAATTTTACCACTGTAAGAGATACCTAAGTGAACATCAAGAATTGCTTGTGTTACGGGCTGATAAAGGCAATGTTACGGTTTTGATGGATAAGGATCAGTACATAGAGCTCTCCAACGAAATTTTACTTAATGAACAATATTACCAACTTCTTACTAACAGAGATCCAACCGTTACAATACAAGGTAAATGTAATGCATTGATTAAACGATGGGTCAGTGAGGGCCACATAACACAAATACAAGGTAAATCACATTTACATTTACAATTCAGTTCCAGCTAGATTCTACGGTTTACCAAAAATCCACAAACCCATTCTCGCCTTGAGACCAATAATATCATCTGTTAACACCCCCACATCCAAACTGTCAGTTTTTGTTTCAGACATCCTGTCTAAATGTCTTTCTTCTACCAGAAGTAGATATTTTATTGAAGATTCCTTTGCTTTTGCCCAGTATGTGAATGATTTCCAGTTACCTGTTGATTATGTCCTGATCAGCCTGGACGTTGTATCTCTTTTCACCAACATTCCTGTCGAGTTGGCAGTTTCAGCTGTTGAGAACAAGTGGGATACTATCAGAAACCACACAAGTCTACCAAAAGAAGAATTCATCCATGCCATCAAGTTCCTGTTTTCTTCAAACTATTTTTTTTTTTATGGTAGGTTCTTCAAGCAGGTGCTCGGTTCCCCTATGGGTTCCAACTTCAGTCCATCCATTTCTGAATTAGTAATGGATTTCCTTCTGGACGGCATTCTTGTTAGTATTCCTTTTCACATTCCTTTCATCAAGAAATATGTTGATGATCTAATATGTGCTGTACCTAAAGACCAGGTTGCTTTCGTTCTAGACAAGTTTAACAGTGAACATGAAAGTATACAGTTTACTTTGGAGGAAGAAACAGCGAATGGAGTCCCATTCCTGGATACAAGGGTGATTCGAACACTTGAAAATAGGCTGATTCTGGATTGGTACCGAAAACCAACAAGTTCAGGGAGATACATACACTATTTTTCTAATCATTCACATGGACAAAAGGTAAACATTATTTTAGGATTGAAGAATCGCATAGAAAAGGTTGCCCATCCAAGTCTAAGGCGGCAGAATCTGAGGTTGTTGATGCAGTTGATGCTAGAGAATGGATACCCAAAAAGGTTATTGTCCAGATTGATTTACAATACCACTCCTTCGACACGGCCAACGAATGGAGAGAGGAGCGCATCCACCACTGTGGACACTGAGAACACGGGTAGAATTCTTTACTTGTCTATTCCCCTAATTAATGGTATGACAAACGCATCAATTAACCTCTTAAAGACCACAGAAATTATGTTGATTCAGAAATCTTATTTTAAAATTGACAGATTATACAGTCGAGTGAAAGATAGGATGACTGTTGATAACATGAGTGGTGTGGTATATTGTATTCCTTGTTCAATATGCAGTGAGGTGTACATTGGTCAGACGTCTCAGCTTCTGAAGAGAAGGATTGCTCAACACAAAAGCGACATCAAGAATTCAAGTAAGATTTGTGCCCTAGCAGACCATACCCGGGACAAAGATCATCCAATGAATTATGATTCCACCAAAATCCTAGAAATTGAAGTTAGTGGAAGAAAAAGATGTTTCTTAGAGATGTATCATATTAAACGCCAAGCCTGTTCGATGAACTACAGAAGGGATGTAAATAATATCAGCTCCATCTATTCTTATTTGATTCATTATGACCAGTTCGGTGGGAGAGAATTGGATGGATCACATACAGAAAGAATTTCAACAAGTTCAGCAGTCGTAGGGATAACGTGAAAATGAATTCTGTGTTCTAGGCCATTTCTGTGAGAGGGGATTGGTTTCGGTTCATGGAATCTTTCAAAAAAAATCGCATTTGTTCTGAGTTCGGTGAGAGTGAATTACTGCGACCAATGTGATTTAATGCTACTCTATGTTTCATCTGTCATGTGCGTATATTCTGTGGCAAGTCTGGTTGACAACATTTTTGACAACCTCTCATTTTGTTGATTATTCTGTTTACCTTATTTACTGATTATAATTGATTTCTACTCCTTTACTAACGAAGTATCAGATCTTTTTTCGCTGAAGTTGTTGATGTTCTTGTTAGTTGCTTTCTTGAGAGCTATTGATTTGTGTTCAAATAAGATCTTTACAACTCTGTATTTCGGTATGTACTATTTTTACATGTTTTCTGATTGCCTTATTTTGACTGTTTTTTATTGCTATTGTAGAGTCCTGAAGAAGGTCCCCATCGGGATCGAAACGTCGACTAAATGAAATAAAGAAGAGTGACATTATAACACTTATCAATTTTCCCACACCCCTTATCTAACTTATTACTATTGTTGTATATTGGGAAGTAAAAATGGTTGATATATATATATATATATATATATATATATATATATATATATATATATAGTGCCAGGTGCCAGGTGCCAGGTGCTTTACTCCTATTGAAGGTGACGACAGGATTTTTACCTTGGTGCTCCCACCCGGTTGATCCTATATAACCACGAAAGTGTGAAGGGGAAAAAAAAATATATATATATATATATATATATATATATATATGACTAACGTTGAGTTCCAAGACATTTTGTACATATGGATAGATTGTATACATCCGATAGTATATAGGTTCATTTCACCATATATAAGTTTAAGAAAGCTTTGGTAACATCAAACTTGATGTACTCTTTATTGGTCAATTTATATATCAATTTTTGCATGTAATGTCCAGTTCCGAGACCTACCCTAAAAAAGTTATTTTATGTTGGAAAGTTTTTTAGAAATTTTATTTTCGCAGTCACGTTTCCTTCATGAAACGCCCATTATTCCACAATTCGTTTTCAAAATCTCTTAAAATGAAGAAAAGTCGAGTAAGAAATATCAGTTGAAAAGTCATAACGAAACAAAGTACATGTATATAGGTTAACAGTGTTGATAGGACTTTCGGTGTCTGAAACACTTTTCTAACTTTGCCAACGTTTCGTAGACATATTTCCACTCCCTCCGGGCTGAAATTAATTCAATAAATGAACAAAGGTTTTTCTGTTCCATTTGGATTCCCCGTTTATTATGACATATCCCAATTGTTTCATAATTATGATTGGAATTTATTTAGCGTATCGTATTCTAAATCTAATTTTTTCTATGATATTGAATTCCAAAAATGACTTCCTTATAAAACAGTTCAACAGCAATGATCTTAACAACACATGACAAAAAAAGACAAGTACGTATACTGTGAATAAACATTTCCCTGTTTACCATAATATCAGATGAACTGTTATAAATATTTCATTGCCATCAAGTTTTCGATCATCATTCATTAATCCACTGAAAAAAAAAATACGAAAAATATGAGTACTGCTATTGAATGTTGGCTGTTAGCATCTGGGACTTCGGTTTATTGCTTAATCACTATGTAATATTCTACTTTTATCTTCATTCAGACATGTATACTATTCTGGATGAGAAAATTCGGATTTTTTATATTGGGTATAAACGAACTTCACGAATTGAATATTTTTGTGGAAAATATTCTTCTGATCTTGACTCTCTGCCAGGATTCATATAAATCTGAATGATTACTGATGTCAAAAACTTCACCCTCATCTGGAAAAATATTGGAAAAACTCTAAAAACTATGTAGTTGTTTCATATCTATCAGTTTATCGATCGCCTTCGAATTATCTCACTTCGCGTAAAAATACGCGATCAAAATGAATATACATCTATTTAATGGTGTTTTTGGAGACATCAGTTTCCCGCGAAATATTCAATGACGTAACATATCTTCTTCCTTCCTTCTATTCAGATATGTTATCAATTTATGGACGAGGGACACTAATTTCCGAAATTTGTACTTATGAAAAGGGGCCAACTCCATCCCATTCAGTTTTGAGCGCTCGCCTCGAGGTTTATCGCTTTATTATTTCGTCACAATGTCAATTTCCGAGTTCTCAGCAGTGAATAGTCCAAACAATTTAGCTCGACTCACTACAATTAATACACTATAACTTTTGAACTTATATAGGTACGCGAAATTTGCCGGGAAGGTTCGGATCTCGAATGCCGCAGTTGAGTTCGTTTAATAAGCAGAATCTGAATAGGGGTTCCGTAAATATGGCCGTTCGAAATTTTGTATTTTTTTAATTTCGAAACCACAGGCACATTTGCGAGGGAAATTTGCATTCAGATGTAGAATGACCATATAAAGCTTCGTGCAAAATATCTTGTTGATCACTTGATCAGAACCATAGAAACTCTGTGACCACAGAACTGACGGAGTTGAGATTTTGGGTATTGATATAAAATAGCAATGCTAAGCTCCTCGCCAAATTTCAAGCTGATCGCATAATGAGAACAATAAAAAATTAACCTCGGAGTCGACATAGAAATGATTGGGATATATTTATGTACCTCTTTTTAATGTTGAATTTCGGGACCGCCACCAGATGTCTTTAATACTTCTAGCGAATTCTCCAATTAGCGGCAATATCAAAGATGTTGTAAATCAATGTTTTCACCACGTCGGTTTATGAAATGGACGATGCTATTCCTCCTCTTATCGCATTTTTCACGTAAGCAGATCACTGGATTTTGTTGCTTATCCTTCAACCAAAATTGGAACGTGTCCCATCAATATGATGGTATATTCCACAGACTATTCAAATATGTTATTGGAAAAACTATCGAACCAAGGCGAGTAAACTTATTGAGGAAAAACAGTTTTTTCAAAAATTTTTTTCTGCAAATTTGACTGGTTTTCAAAATAAGTTCTACAGACAATTTATCAGCCTTTGTTTCCTCATTTGAACTTCCGATTTTCTAGAAAGTAGAAATTTTTTCTTGTAAAATATACTTCACAATATTTTTTCATATCTTTTGAATGCTCAATCGATTCTGAATCCGGATATGTAAGTAGAGTTGTTGTTTTATCAATGAAATTCAAATTCAATTCAAGTTGTCAATATCGATTATAATATAATCTGAAATATGAAGCCTGAATTTTCATTCAAAACTTTTAATATTTTCACTCTTGAAAAAAGATGTGATATTATAATATACCTATATCAAAAACAACAAAAATGCTGTGCGAAGAAGTGGGTGGCAGGCATTTTCAACACTTTCTTTGAATAGCATTTTTTGTTACTACATATTTCGAAAGTAACCCTTTTTTCCAAGAGTAAATATATTTATTGCTTTGAATGAAAATTCAGTTTCATATTTTCGCTCATGTTATATTCGAGAATTAATACTTAAAAATTTGACAATGAAATATTTATAGAACCATAGGCAATGTGGATATGAGTATACCTAATATGGAATCTGTATTATGTCAAGAACTCCACGGAATTTTTCGATCGTCTCCGTATTATATTTCTTCGCATAAAAATATGCTAATAAAATAAATGGGTTCTTAACTACATCTGTTCAACATCGTTTGTTTCAATTTCCTGCTGAATGTTTAATTGTCCTAGTTCTGTTCAGATGAAAAAGGTATTTCCTAACCTCGATACAAAACTCTAGAGGATCATTCGTCAGGTCGTTTGAAGAAAAATCTATGAATATATGTCCGGAGTTATGTCGTATCTGAAATCTGGGTGACGAAAATGCTATAATCCTGCTAGTTTTTCCAAAATAAAATTGTAAAGTTGGCTTAATGAAGGTTAATAATAGATATTTTGCTTGTAATTTCCCAATTGTTTTTCGTTAGATATGGTGAATTAATCATATTTCAAGCCTTTTTTCTTTGTCAAAACGACGATTGTATTCATATTTACACCCCATGGCGGCTTCAATCGTTTCTGTCAGCTGTTCCGTTTGAAATATCATATCCTCCATCGGATGTAAACAAAACTAATAAATCCTAGTTTTTGACGAAAACAGATTTTTTTTCAGGAATTCATAATTTACAACGAGAACCAATTAAGAAAATACAAGAAAACTATCCATTATTATGAATAACCTTACCCTCATTAAACCAAATTTACAATTTTATTACGGAAAAACTAGCAGGATTACAGACTTCGTGAGTCCCAGATTCGTAATCTACGACCAGAATCTGTAAAATTATTCAAATTAATACGCTATTTTAAATAACGCGATTGATACATACAATATAGAATTTTGCCGAGATCACAAATATTTGGAAAACTGTTGAACGGAAAATGAGTGAAAAAATATGTAAAAATATGCTGAATGTTCCTGGAATTGAAATACCCCAAAAAATATAGGGTATCTATATAATTTAAAACAATAGTCACCGTCCAATCCGCTTTTGTGTGACACCCCCTATATATTCTTATATACAGGGTGTCTCAGGTGGTAGGCACAAAACCTGTGTTTTTTATTAGGAAATACCCTATATTTCACTCCAGATTTAGGAAGCATGGTTAGAATGAGGCTAATTTTGACGTCTCATGTGCTCAAAATTTTCCGATTTTGAGATATTTCAATTTGTCAATTCGAGCATCTCTGAAAAAAACTCGATAACTCCGACGCAAAAAAATTTGGTGGAATGAGATTTTGGCTGTGAATACTAGAATGAAGGAATCAAATACTGTATATG
The DNA here is from genome assembly GCF_914767665.1 of Harmonia axyridis. NCBI lineage: Eukaryota > Metazoa > Arthropoda > Insecta > Coleoptera > Coccinellidae > Harmonia > Harmonia axyridis. The sequence continues at coordinate 46,884,972 of NC_059502.1, forward strand.
GGTCATATAATTATTCAAAACTCTGCTGAGAATTTTCGAAATATCGTCATAGGACGTTTCGAATAGTGATGAAAATTGTGAACAGAATTGGTCTTAATATGAGGATTATTTTATTTTCGAAAATATATTTCATTGTAGTTTCGTTACAGAAATTGCATTTATGACAAGGGCGATCCTAGCCTTTAAATTGGGGGGGGGTCGCCGTTATGAACATTTTTTTGATCCTCTGTATAACCGAAAGAGCCTAGATTGAGAAAGTATTCTAATCTCAATTTTCAAATTTCTAGTCGACCCAGTTCCTCAGTAACTTCTTGATTGAACTTGAGTATTCCCAGTTAAAGGTCATAAAAATAAGGTGAAGTTAAATTATTGGGTAAAGTATTTTAAATAATGAGGAAGTCAAGGGAATCATAATTCTTTTCAAATTTAAATATCTTCTCTATATGTACGAAAGAGCCAGGAATGATAAATATTCTAATCTCCATTTCCAAATTTCTAGTCGACCTAGTTCTTCTGTAATATCTAGTTAGGAATTTCCAGTTGAAGGCATAAAAATATGGTGACAATAAAATATTCGGTTTTTCTTTGGTTTTTGATTAAGAAAAATAATAAACTTCAATTGTAAATGAAGTGTTTCGAAAGAAACACCATCTTGAAAAAATCTTAAGAATACAAATAAATGAATTTCAAAGGAACATAAATAAATCTCTAAATAAAACGAACAAATATAAATGAAAATAAATGAATGAAAATGAAGAAACATAAACAACTTTCTTGAAAAGTAAATAAATATATGAAAAAATAAATAAATATGAATAAAAACGAATGACTATGTATAAATTAAAAATATCACAAATATTCAGTTTGAAAATGAAAGTTTCTTCTTGGAGCCCTTCAGCTGATTGTGAATCCATGTCTTTATTTGTGGTGACGTGCGATTCTGAAGAACAGGAGTTTCTTTTATCACTGTTTGTATCACTTTCAAAGGAGGTAGAGCTTTTCTATTCATATATTCTCCGAAAATACGGAAAATAGCATCCTTCTCCTCTTGGGTCCACCTCACTCTTTTGAGGGTGCCAGATAGGGTATGGGCTATAAAAATGGAAAAAAGAGTTGAAACAATACACAAGTTTCAGTAACTTTTCAAGACGAGAGTGATTCTACTCTAACAACACAAGCAATTTTTTTTCTCAAACATAAATCGTATGATATATCAAGAGAATTTTTTTAAGAGACATTTATTCCACTCCGTAGTGATTCACTTGGTCCTAATGAACATGAATTGTTGAAATTCAAGTTCTTTCATATTATATTTTAGATCTGGAGTGGAAAAATTCAATATACTTCACGAGAGCCCTCGCTGGAGCTCAGCTGTAGATTTGTTTTCGATTGGTAATACTATAATATAAAATATAGTGATGAAATCACTATTTTACGTTCACGGCCGTACCAAAAAAAATTGCTTCGGGAAATGACATTAGTAAAGTCGAAATTTCAAGATGTTTTTGAAAAAAAAACTATTTTGAGGTTGGTGAATTGATTACAATTAGCAGTTCGAATGAAATGTAATTATGTATCTCACCTTTGCTGGAATTCCTCCTATTCCCCCCACTAAGATTTGGAGTTCCTCCTGTTGAATTGATTTCATTTGTAGGAATTGGTTCTTCATCATTGACAACCTCATTTTCGGAGTCATCACTGCTTGCATTTTCATTTTCTCCTTGAGCTGTTTGCAGGAGTTGTGAAATGCCCAAAATGTCCCTACTTATAATGGGCTGACGATAAATGCCCTTGTGTATCTTCTCCGAATGGCCCATGAAGTTCGACAAATCCACTACGTCTTGATTTTCAAGATTCAAAGTAATACACGTAGTGGCTATATGTTTCCTCAAATTGGTGCCACGTAGTCTTGTCGGGTGCTCAGCACCACAAGCTTCAGAGAATTTCCTCATCAAAGTGCAGGCACTCAGATGTGGATGCTTTTTTGTATCCGACCCTGGTGTACCGAATACATAAGGGTTACTCTTGTGGACCCTCATATTTGTTCTGTTTTTTATTATTAATTGGATGCACTCACATAAATGAGTATCCAATAGAACAGGAACCGTCCGATTCAACTTGCCCCTTATAGTGAATCGAACATATTTTTTTGCAATTTCTTTTGATTTCTCTGAAAGTGATTGAAATAGATCATTATTACTTCTCTCAATCGTTTCGTATTTTTCAAATTCGGTAATGCTAATTCTCTCGACTTCTCCAGCGCGTCGTCTATTGAAAACCTGGATAGACGTTAGCGTTGCCTCTGCTAAGTCTATCCAGGCCAATGACGAGAAGCAAATTTTCAATTTCTCAAGGGCGTCTTTTCTCTTCTTGGTCAAATAGTCGCTGAGTTTTTTTATGTCGCCCATTGTGGGTAGCATAACTGTTTTTGTTCTACTCATTTTCAGTTGAGTTTCAGCAACAGTTCTGTTTACATTTATGTTCACTTCTTGAGCGAAAACTTTCAAGAAATATTTAGCATTTTTTCGCATTTCTTCCTTGTGGTTTTTAATGCACTCTGTTATTAATAAATTGCCAATCTGCTTCAGCAGTGTGCCCAAACTGAACGCTACCGAAGGAGCTTCGAAGCAGTTCGTAGTTTCAGTGTACCGGGCACACATATTTATAGCAGATAAAACCATGTCTACAAATTTTGGGTCATATATAGAGGCTAAATTATTTATTTCCTTACTCAGTGCCTTCATTTTAATGAGGAAATTACCAATTAATCGTAATCTCTGCCTTATCATTTGGAAATGTCTCGGTTCTCTATATTTTTCCACCATTTTGTTAGCATAAATGATGATGAGTTCATCATATCTGATTGCTCTACATACATCATCCTCCCTCAGCGGTGGGAATAAATGATTTCTCACAGTTATTGATGCCATAGGATGTATTCTTGATGTGATTTTTTTACTTAGCAAATTTGGCAATCTTTTAATGTCGGAATCAATGCCTGTGCAGGATCTGAAATGCACTCGAAGGGTGGCTTTTGAGAAAAATCCCTTACAGTTTGCACATGCACTGTAATCCCTACCACTTTTATTCCTGCTGCTTTTAGGCCGTCGCGCCACAATCAGCTCACCATCATTTAAATTCTCATTCGTATTAAAAAGGAAATTTCCCCTTTTTCTTATCTGACCAATAATCTTGGCCCTTTCTACGTTACCTTTTGGTAACATAATAAATTTTTTCACCTCCTCCTCACCGCTGTGTTTATTCTCTAGGTGTCGTGAGATTTTTTGCTGTTTCGTATGGCAGTAGAAACAAAAATTTGCCTTCTTGTCTCCTTTTCTTCCGCGGGACTCAGTTACCATCATATTTTCATCATCGCACCCTGGTTCGTTTAACGAGGCAGATAAATGAACTTGGATGCTTTTCGAGAGGGAATTATTATTGGACTCATTCGGTTGCGTTTTCTCCTCAATATTCAGATCCATTTCAGATAGAAAGGAACATGGTGTTGAGCTCCGACTGCCATCTCGTGAGTTATCAGATTGCGTTTCTGAATAAGTAGATAAATTATAATCTGAATCATCATCAGAATTGTCTCCATAAACTGAAAATAATAATAATAATTTAGGAAAAACTTTGAAGTTATAAACATTTAGGTTCACAAGAAAGCGACAGCGCGATGTTTCATATTTCTCGAATTAGGGAACATATAAAGTGTGTAGATAAAAAAGGGGCAAAATCAATAAGTGAGTTATTTAATGTTTTCTTATGATTTCACTCATGACGTCATTTATTTTTACAGGTTGACGTCATATTTTCTTTCAAATAACTACCCCATTTTTTAGCTGCTTTATTATACCTACTTACATGAGGTTGTGCAATAAGTTACGTTAATTACAATCTTTCACACCATTATTTAGGTAAATTGCAGAAAATGTGTGATCTTTTGAAAAAATTTGTTATCTACGGTTTCAATTGTGTACACCATCATTAAGGCAAGTTTGATAAAGGAGAGAAAATATTTGGATTAATAATTAGAAAAAAATCATGCTGTGACTCTGTGAAATATGGTCTTCATGAGCAATGTTACCATAAGATGGTTAATTAAAAACTTGAATTCACCTGAAAGAGCGTTTTGCTTGATAAGATTCAATAACACAGCTCTTAATTTGATTTCTCACGTTATCCACACACTGTATAGAATGTATATAAATATTTATTATATTTTATTATTTACATACAGGGTGATTCACCGCGATGGCCTATTAGAAGTCCAACGTCCAATTAAATATTTGCATATGAAATAAACGATTGACAATAATTAACAATGAAACTAATTTAATTTCAGACTTGTTTCGAATGGTACAATATATACTTTTTATGATTTCATAACAACCATAACCTTAGAAATATTATGAAGATCCATATTTTTATTTTCTTTCAGGAAAGCTCAAGTAATAATTTCTCTAAGAGGTATGGAACATTGGGCAAATGTTGCAGGTCCCATTATTAGGAATTACTGTTCTATACAGGGTGTATCTTGAATGGTTGGCCTTCGCCTAGTAGTGAATGCAAGTCATCCAGGCCTTTCAGAAAAGTAGCTTGTTGCGTATCCCAACTGTTAGTTTCGGAGATACAGGGTGATTCAGGGAAAAATCTCAAAGATCTTATTATTGCCCTAGAAATATCAAAATAACATTGAACGCTCTGAAAGGTTGTTTGATGTGAACAAACCCACAAAATTCAAATAAAATCGGACTGCTGATTTGCGAGTAATGGTTATCCGAAATTGAAGCCGATTTTCATTAATCTTCCTGTACATTACTAACTGTCTTAAGATACACAACAAGCCACTTCTCTAAAAAGCCTGGATAACCTACACTCACCACTAGGCTATAGCCAACCACTCATGTTACACCCTGTATAAGCAAAAGATTCGAAAAATTTCGAAAGAAGGTTTTACAGTAACGATATCTGAACAAATATATTTTTTCATTTTTCAGTATAGATTGTAGAAACAAGTTTCAAGGAATATGGGTATTAATTTAATCAATTAATATTGCTCTCACGAAAATATATGCTTTTTCTGAGAAGGGTATAACTACCTGATAATTCTATCTCATCTTCAGGTTCCACTTGAACTGGTATTCCATGATGTTGCATAATACTCTGTTTGTTTTTGTCAACATTCATATCTGAAGCTTCCATGGTACTATTATCTGAAGCATAATATAATACCGTTTTAATTCAATGGCATGATAACAATGATCACACATAAATATACAGGGATATTCAAGGAAGGTTGATTATTATAAATGAAGTACCTTGAAATTCTGCATATCTGTCTTCCTCCTCTCCACAAACAGTGGAGAAAACAGTATCATCGAAGTTCTTCATAAGAGAAGTAGATGATCGGTTAATTTCCACATATTCTGTTCCAATTGAAAAATCATTGAAATCCTCATAGACTAGAGATTTTTCTGGCGATCTCCGCGGATTAAGCAATATATCTTCTATAATTATTTTCTCTGCAAATCAATAAAGATTCAATATCAGCCCTCGATATAGCTATTAGCTATCAGGTCACTACAGAGGCGTACCCAGGCATAAGCCTTGGGGAGGATATAGAAAAAATTGTTCGCATTTTCCTTCTTTTGAAGAAGTTTTCCAAAGAAGTTTGCTTACTCATAATAAGATTGTGTTATATAAGGTTGTTACATACAATGGATATTCCTCCTGGGGGAATATATCCCCCTTATCCCCCCCTTGGGTACGCCACTGCGTCACTATAAAATTAAAGTTGTTCGTGAATTGAGCTATAATATACATACATATATAATAGTTGAGGATGAAAATAAGACTCAAATGATCTTGTTATCAAAAATATGTGAAGAACAAGTAAGTAGGTACCTTGAAATGCTCCGTCACTACTTTGTTCATCTCTACCCTCAACGGTGGAAACATATTCATGGTTGATGGAGGAAGTAGATGGTCTGTCCATATCCACATATTTTTTTCCAATTTTTGAATCAGTGGAATGATTATCGCCTATAGATTTTTCTACTGATTCTCTTTGTTCGAGCGTTTCTTCTTGAAGAATCCTCTGTTCTTCTCTTTGCTCTGAAAATGAATATGGATTGGATATAAATATTTTATTGCAAACAGTCACTCAGAAAAACTTAATTGTACCCGTTGGGCAAAATTCGATGGTATTGAATAGTAGCCCTGTAGCCATAGGATCTAGGAATTATGGATGGCATATTTTCAACTTCGATTTTTAAAAGATGGATAATGACCAAAACCAATCCCTATTTATTTATTCATTAATGAGTGAAATCTCATTTTGGATTCAATGATTCATTTTTATGAATTTTTATAGTTAATGAATGCTAATTAATAACGATTCGTTTTGAGTTTTTGAAAGCTATATTTCATCAAAACACAATAAAATTGAAAGTTTAACTGACTTTTCATATAGAAAGAAAGAAATGATTAATCAGGTGACATAAAGAATGATACTTTATTAAACTTATATATTCAAATGCTTGATTCTGAAAATAGTGGAAACCCTAATTTCCGATATTTTTTGCCTTTTTACCGAATTTCAGCGAAAATTTGACCGAAATATTACGATTTAAGGTTGAAAATACGTGTCAAATGACCGTGTTATTGAAAATATTTCGAGAAAAAGTAAGTACCTTGAATTGCTTCATCACTACTTTGTTCATCTCTACCCTCAACGGTGGAAACATATTCATGGTTGATGGAGGAAGTAGATGGTCTTTCCATATCCACATATTTTTTTCCAATTTTTGAATCAGTGGAATGATTATTGCCTATAGATTTTTCTACTGATTCTCTTTGTTCGAGCGTTTCATCTTGAAGAATCCTCTGTTCTTCTCTTTGCTCTAAAAATTAATATGGATTGGATATAAATATTTTATTGCAAACAGTCACTCAGAAAAACTTAATTGTACCCGGTGGGCAAAATTCGATGGTATTGAATAGTAGCCCTGTAGCCATAGGATCTAGGAATAATGGATGGCATATTTTCAACTTCGATTTTTAAAAGATGGATAATGACCAAAACCAATCCCTATTTATTTATTCATTAATGAGTGAAATCTCATTTTGGATTCAATGATTCATTTTTATGAATTTTTATAGTTAATGAATGCTAATTAATAACGATTCGTTTTGAATTTTTGAAAGCTATATTTCATCAACACAATAAAATTGAAAGTTTAACTGACTTTTCATATAGAAAGAAATAAATGATTAATCAGGTGACATAAAGAATGATACTTTATTAAACTTATATATTCAAATGCTTGATTCTGAAAATAGTGGAAACCCTAATTTCCGATATTTTTTGCCTTTTTACCGAATTTCAGCTAAAATCTGACCGAAATATTACGATTTAAGGTTGAAAATACGTGTCAAATGACCGTGTTATTGAAAATATTTCGAGAAAAAGTAATTACCTTGAATTGCTTCATCACTACTTTCTTCATCTTTTTTAACAACGGAGGAAACATATTTATGGTTGATGGAGGAAGTAGATGGTCTGTCCATATCCACATATTTTTCTCCAATTTTCGAATCAGTGAAATTATTATCGCTTACAGATTTCTTTACTGATTTTAGCTGTCCAACCATTTCATCTTGAAGTACCCTCAGTTCTTCTTTTTTCTCTGAAAATGAATATAGATTCGATATGAATATATTATTTGTCACTCAGAAAATCTCAACTACAACCTTAAGAAAGGAATATAATGGATGGCATATTTTCAACTTCAATTCTCAAAAGATGAATACCTAATGTCCAAAACGGAATCCCTTTCTCCTTTTGTGTTCAATTCATAAGGGAAAATTCATTTTTGTTTGAATTGATTAATTTTTTCAATTTTTTTTATTCATATGAAATAAAAAATTTAACGATGTTGAATCCGGAGACCTTACTGACCACCAAATAATTTAATTATCAGAAGTTCACAAATTATCATAAATAGGCCCTTGGTTGATTTGCCGTGTGAAACTGAAACTTTTTATGATTTTTGTAGTTTTTAAAGAAATTTATTTATCATATTATATATCTTCGAAAATTGAAAAAACGATTTTATTTATTTTAGAAACATTTGTGGTTTTTAATAAACAACAATTATGTATTATAACTTCTAGACTAAGTAAGCAATAAGAATGAAATAATTATACCAATGGATTTTACCAAAAAAGTGACTGTAGTACTTTTCATTTCACGCCAATTTCCAATTTTCTTCTATAGCTTGAAAACAGTTGAATTTATTATCTGTTCGAGTCCGCAAATGTGCCATTCATCTTTTGCTAGCTCAAAAGTTTTCTGAGATCCCATCACTAGACAACGAATTTGGGACAGCCGATATAGTCAATTGAAATGTTTGGCTCTATATGTACAGGGTGTTTTATTATTAACTGGATTAACATATATGGTCGTGTAGATGACACCGGGAGAATAATTTTTGTCTTATGACATATTTTTTTTTTTTAACGACTTTATTCTTCAATTAGATACAACAAGGCGACATTTAGCTTGAAGCTACTCTTACATGTAACCTCATCATACCATAACATCCATGACCTAGCCGGGATTCGAACCCGGTACCTTCAGCATCACAGCCGTCTCCCAAACCACTGTGCTGCCGAAGGTAGACAACATATATCTCGTTTTCAAAGCGAACTTGAGACACAAAGGGTTCAACGTAATTTCTGAGCAATATTTTATTGAACATGATCAGTATGAACCTTTAAAGTTACGATTTCTGGTCACACCAACTTATTTTTTGGTGCTAAATTCGAAAAAGGTAAAGAACCCTGAAAAAAAATTTCAAACTGGCGGAAAACCTGCAATGTTCGTAATTTTTTTTTTCGGTTGTCAAATTGAATTTCATTTTCCGAATGAACTCAATTTTCCAAGAATTTCAATAAAAAAATCTTTATAAATCGAAAGGAATATAATTGTTGCATGTTTACAGGAAAAAATTATTCACCCGAAATTGATGAAATATTTCACGATTGTCTTGTTTTCATACTTTACACGAATATGAAAACTGAATCGAAAAATATCAAACCTTCCTTCATTAAAGCCATCCAAAATTCTCCTCCGGTCTTCTAACAAAATTGAATTATCCTTGGATGAGTTCAAATTTATAATTCACAGGTAATAACTCAAGGTCGAGAGTTCGACCCCTAACATAGATTCATTGGAATTACAGTGAAATATTTTTGTGATAAATTTTCATTACTATTTGAATTGTTTCGACAGCTCAATTTCAAACTTTTGGCCATCATAGCCCTACCAGTTTTTTTTTTCAATTATGCTAGAGGACCAAAAGAAAAATTTAGATGGCTTTAATGAAGGAACTGTTCGATATTTATCGATTCTTTTTTACTTTCGTGTGAGGTATAGAGATAAGTACAATCATCAAACATTTCATCAATTTCTGTTGATTTTTTTTCGCTTTAGATATGTAAAAAATATTTTGGTTCGATTTATGAAAAAATTTTCTCACAAAAATTATCTTAGAAAATTGAGTTCATTCAGAAAATTAAATTAAATTTAGCAACCGAGTTCTCGTTCGGAAGTTATCGTATAAACGTTCGGCCGGACAGAATCGAATTTGAGGATAGATTTGTCAACAGTGAGTGGAACCTTTTGAAACCATTTCCGGCTCGGAATTCAAAAACTACAGACATCGTGATGAAATGATAGAGCGATCAATTCGGATACAGGCACTCGAAAAAATTTAATTTTATTTTATCAACAATAAGTTTCATTTCGAAATTTCTGATTACGAAACAGGAGGTACAGGGGGTGTTATGGAACTTTGCAGTATTGTGATCAATTAAGAATATTCTATATTCAATTATAGTGGCAAAATTCATATGTATCCCTGGAGATTTTCAAAAAGAAATTTCATTCTAACAACTTATTTTCAATCGATAAAAAATAATTATGGGTGATAATATAAAAAAACAACTCACCTTTTTCTGTTATCAGTACTGCTTCATATTTGGCACCTCTATGTTTTACAATGCAGGCATTATTATCTCCTTTTTTCTTTGAAATATTTTTCATTGAATATATTCCGTAAGTCTGGTCGGGAAAATGAACTAGACCAAACATTTTTGCTTTCCTGGAAAACACAATTTCTTTATTTAACTGTCTCAATTAAGATTATCAATAGATCTTACCTTACAAAAAGATCGAAATATTCAAACACAAGTTTTCACTCCGAAATATTCACAACACAACCAACTTCAGATTAAAAAAATCGAATTTATCTGCTCGTCTATTTTCAGAGTTCTAATATTCACTTGGAGAAATTCAGAATAGATCTGTATTATTCCAACTGTTACTAGGCCCTAGTAACAGAAATTTTTTTATTATCTCGTCAAATGAGCGAGATTTTGCCTATATACGATGACATGAAACACCCGATATTGGTTATACACAAAAATCTAATACATTCAAATATAAATCGTTTTCAAGTTTTATATCTTCAAAAAAGTAATTTTAAGGTTGAAAAATATCGAATTGTATATTAAGCTCTTACCTTTAATAACTGAATAAACAAAAAGTCCTTAGGTCAAAGGCAAATATAACTTATAAAAAAACTTCAAACACCTTCACTAACTTCACTTAATAATTGAGTCTCAAAAACGTACAAATATCAGTCAGTCAGTAAGCAAGACCGTATAGAAATAGTGAAGAGTACTAGTATTATATAGTAATTACCCCTCCCAAGATTTTCAAAATATGAAATTTCAGAATTCTTGCAGAAACGAAAAACGAAATTTTTTTCCATAAAAATGAACCAATAATCATTTTACTTTCCTTTGAAATCTTCAAGGCAGTCGAAAATCGCACCCTTCAGAGTTTATTAGTTTATTATCGCTTTCAAGATAATTATTTTTATTTCCCTACGAGCACGTCTATTTTCGAGATTTATTATTATCCTTTGTATATCCACTTTGTCGGCGTTGCCTCTGGTTTTGCCAAATGTGATTTTTGTATTCGTCATCGGTATACGCCAGGCCAGTGATTCCTAAAGTGGTCCAGGTTATTGCAAAATATTCAACGCTTTCAAATAATAGCTACCTAAATTTGCATAACGGTCAAAAAAGTTATCCGTCTTTACTGAATTTTAAAGCCGACCCATAAAACGAACCGTAATTCTGTTATGGATAATGCCGACAAAGCATTATCAGAGGTGTCTACAAGCATGAGAGTTGCTAAGTACAGGTCCATTATGCATAAGATATTGTAATTACTGTATTGAATTCGTATAAGATCCTCTTTATTTCCGGAAAGCAATGTATTGATCGAACATCATTTCAACAGTTTCATCAGCGTGATCAGATTGGAATATGATGAATCTATACTGACGTTTGAATTGAGAAGTGCGTGCGTATCTACAAAAAATCACTTTTGGGATATTGATTGAACTTTAAATACTTTCATTTGTGCCATCCACAGATTAAATTTAATTAACATGCATTATCATTTATTTTTTCTTCATATTAATTCAATTGAATCTGTGGATGAAATGAAAGTCTTCAAAGACAAATATCCCAAATGTGCTATTTTGCAGATACGCCCTTTTCAATTGAAACGTATATTATATTTTTGATGGTCTTTTTAATGTGCTTTCAACAATTGAACATTTGCTCCCATAACCACATATAAAATATTATGAATCTAAATAATTGATTGGAAATACAGAGATATATCTTCGTAAAAATTCCATAAAAATGAACCAATAATCATTTTACTTTCCTTTGAAATCTTCAAGGCAGTCGAAAATCGCACCCTTCAGAGTTTATTAGTTTATTATCGCTTTCAAGATAATTATTTTTATTTCCCTACGAGCACGTCTATTTTCGAGATTTATTATTATCCTTTGTATATCCACTTTGTCGGCGTTGCCTCTGGTTTTGCCAAATGTGATTTTTGTATTCGTCATCGGTATACGCCAGGCCAGTGATTCCTAAAGTGGTCCAGGTTATTGCAAAATATTCAACGCTTTCAAATAATAGCTACCTAAATTTGCATAACGGTCAAAAAAGTTATCCGTCTTTACTGAATTTTAAAGCCGACCCATAAAACGAACCGTAATTCTGTTATGGATAATGCCGACAAAGCATTATCAGAGGTGTCTACAAGCATGAGAGTTGCTAAGTACAGGTCCATTATGCATAAGATATTGTAATTACTGTATTGAATTCGTATAAGATCCTCTTTATTTCCGGAAAGCAATGTATTGATCGAACATCATTTCAACAGTTTCATCAGCGTGATCAGATTGGAATATGATGAATCTATACTGACGTTTGAATTGAGAAGTGCGTGCGTATCTACAAAAAATCACTTTTGGGATATTGATTGAACTTTAAATACTTTCATTTGTGCCATCTACAGATTAAATTTAATTAACATGCATTATCATTTATTTTTTCTTCATATTAATTCAATTGAATCTGTGGATGAAATGAAAGTCTTCAAAGACAAATATCCCAAATGTGCTATTTTGCAGATACGCCCTTTTCAATTGAAAAGTATATTATATTGAATATGAATTGATTCATCGGAACATTCTTGAGTCTAGACATTCCCAACCGTCTCGGTTAGATTTTTTGAAACTACTAAAATCTATCAAATGATTTCTTCCTATTAAAAACTTCCTGAAAATGCAATAATCTACTGAAAAATTGGATATCAACTAAATCTGGTCATACTGAGTTTCATTATATTTTGAGTATCTATTGACACTTTAGCTCAAATGATAGGTACACTGAAATTATCGTACAAAACGCTATTATCGTACATGCGATATCGTACATAGAATTGAGCAGCAAATTATCGTACAAAACGATAATTATCGTACGAACGGCAACGCTGTACTAGGGCTCTTGCAGCAAAAATTCGATAAGAGGGGGAATATCATCATCCACATCTTGAAGAAAACACCAGACGTGGTGTAAACATTTATTTACAACCCTTGTATTGCCGATAACTGGAGAATTCACTATATGGATTGAAGACATCTGGTTACGGTCCCGAAATTCAACATTAAAAAGATGTACCTATATCTGAATCATCTCTATACCGACCCCGAGGAGTCTTTTCAAGCCGGACTTTAATATTTTCAATATTCTGCTTGAATTTTATGTAGAAGCCTCTATTCACACGAAATTTTGCATGAAGATCAAAATTGATAATTTATATATTCAGGCAAAATTTCAACTCGAGCAAATTTGTTGTAACTTATATATTAGGTGTACATTTTTTTAATTCTTCTTGAATTTTCTATTGTTCTGTTTATGCTATCCGCACGAAATTGTGCACGCAGTCTCGAATGATCATTTTATGTATACACGCGAAATCTCCATCTGATCAGATCTGTAATCACAGAGATATCAAGTTTTTAATATCCAATATTCTTCTTGAATTTTCTATGGTTAATTTTTTATGGTTCTCATTATGCGATAAGCTTGAAATTTGGCGAGGAGCTTAGCATTGCTATTTTATATCAATACCCAAAATCTCAACTCAACGTCAGTTCTGTGGTAACAGAGTTTCTATGGTTCTGATCAAGTGATCAACAAGATATTTCGCACGAAGCTTTATATGGTCATTCTACATCTGAATGCAAATTTCCCTCGCAAATGTGACTTTGGTTTCGAAATTCACAAAATACAAAATTTCGAACGGCCATATTTACGGAACCCCTATTCAGGTTCTGCTTATTAAACGAACTCAACTGCGGCATTGGAGATCCGAACCTTCCCTGCAAATTTCGCGTATACAGGGTGTTTCATTGGGAAACGGAAATACTTCATAGGTGCTTAGTTGACACCAAGGCGATTCTGGAGATACCCCATTCATTGGGTCTTACAGTCTTCGTAGGCGAGATACAGAGTGTTTTATGCGTTTTGCCCGTTCCTTTCAGAGGCCATTTCAAACGAACCACCCAGTATATTTTCTTCATATTTGGCAAATATGTTCCTAATTGAGAGCCCAAACGTATCATGCAATAACCACCTCGAAAATTCAGGTCCTGGTTAACAAAAAATTATGAATAGTTTGAATCCTCGTAACAACACCCTGTACATCGGAATTTTGAAAATCTGTTTCGATATTCGGAAACACCACTAAAAACTAAACTGAGAAGTGTAATTCAAATTTTCGCGCAGACAGTTTTACTGCACACATTTTCAAAGTGAAAGTGAAGTTTTCAAGAACTCATCAGGCTTGTCGGCGTTCGCTTTACGTTGCCGGATTTCATGACCACTTGGGGTTCTGCATTATTATCTTTTCAATTCTCTAATCAGACTACCTCGGTAGTGCAGTGGACAGAGATGTCGACTGTGGTGCCGAAGGTACCGGGTTCGAATCCTGGCTAGGTCATGGATGTTGTACATGTCCGGTGATGGTTAGGTTAGAGGCTAATGACCATAGCAGTCGATGCCTTCAATGAAAGAAAAAAAAAAAATCTCTAATCAGAATGTTGATTCCTCAAAAATGGAATGCAAAATATAAGAAAACAATTCTATTTCATCACTTCCAACTGATCCTTCTTGAGAAATATAAGTTTCATTATTTCATACCACATTCCATTATTTTATGATATTCTTCATTTTTTATATCAAATTATCTAGAGTCGAGCGTGGGCGCAATCGAATTAAATAATGGTTCATCCTCATCATCCGATCATTACTCGATAATCTTAAACAAAAATGCCGAAAACAAAACAAAAATTAACAGGGCCCAAATATGTGTTCAACGAGAAGGCGGTGTTTTTGAACATTAACTCGATATTTTATAGCATTTTATCAAATCCGTCTGTTATAAATGTTTCCTATTAATACAACTGTCTTATTTTCACCTTTACGAAAAAATGTTAGATAAGCTTTGTTGCTGAGAATGTTATTACGAATCTAAATGCATGAAAAAATATAGGGTGTTCCATTGAAAAAATATCATTTTATGAAATATTATGACAACGCGTCTATTTTTTTTTTTTCGGCATCGAGAAGGCCACTGAGAATGCTACCAGTTTGCCCATTTAACCGACATCGTAGCATCCATAATAACAGAGTTGGCAATGGTGCCGACTCAATTTGGAACACCCTGTATATGAACATTCAAAATCTCAATTGAATCGGATCTGTAATCACGGCTCTATTTTCAATATTCTCCTTGAAACTTCTATAGTCCATTTGTCATGGTTTTCATAATCTGATATCCATCAGTTGTGTGGTCACGTAAATATTGGTCATTTTTTTGGTTATTCTTTTTTAATTTTCTATTGTGCTGATTAGATGATGAGCATTAAATTTTGCACAAAGCATTTAAATGTCATTTTCCATCCAATTGGAAATCTTTATCGCGATCGAAACTGCAGTTCCGACATCAACAAGAAAATGAAATTTCGAACGTCAATATTTACGGAAACCATAATCGGATTTTATCCATAAACGAACTTAACCGCGGCATTTCTGATCCAAACCTACTCTGAAAATTTTAAGTTTCTAAGACCTTTCATTAGAGAATTATCGTGTACCTATACGGCTGAACGGTCAGAGTTGAATTTGAGGACGGATTCGTCATCAGTGAGTCGAACCTTATCATTTATCCATAAACTTCTTATGGACATTTCCAATGGAAGACCCTGCATACATCACTTTTTTCAAATGCGAGTACATCTGCATCCCATAAGCAATAGAAAGGAATATCCACATATTATTTGCACAAATTCCTGACCCACACATTTCATGAAGAAAAGAACGAATGAAAAAAATATATATTTATTGCGTAATGCGAGATGATAAAAATTTCAACCGAAAATTAATGTCCCGAAACTCAACAATAAAGAGATATATTTCAAAAATATCGCCTGATATCCCATTGAACTGCGTACTACATATTGACATCTTATATTTCCTCATGTCATTTATACATATAGTGAACTTCTACTTGAAGAATTGAAATGCGAAGAAATAGTTAATTTCCCATCTAAAGCGGAAACTTCCACTCATATACCGAGAAATGTTCGGACCAATGGCACATTTAGAACCGAATGTCATTCCGATTCCGAGAAGAATATAATTTCATTGAGAAAACCATTTTCATTCCTTGTGCAAAGATATTTCTGACATGCGGGACAGTCGAAATCGAATGAATAGATTTTATAAGAACGCAATAGAGACGATATCAACGTGATAAACGTCCTGGAACTATGCAGTATATTAGGGTACTGGAAGTCAGCATTATACATATATCAGTTCCAAGACTGTCCCGGAAGCGTAAAGGCAAAAGCCTGTATAGTACAGAGCGCGAGGTTCGCGCGACGCTCTGTATCACTCGTGGTTTTGTTTATGAATATGCTGCGTTGCGTGTGACAAATCGCAGTACGATACAGAGCAACTGTCGCAATTCCTCGTCCGCCTCACTTGGAATCGTAATATTGACCAGTTACTAGTTGCATATTACACGTTCACGTTGTTATAGGTTATAATTTCTATTTTCTCTTGATTCTATCGCGTGCATCATGGATGAATCAACCTTAAAAAGATTGTTCGGGCGTTTGTGCCAAAATGTAAACATTCTCAATATAACAGCTGTGGACAACAACGAAAAGTTCAGTATTTTAGTGCAGTGTAAGCTTTCAGGAGTGGGCACAGTGGATGAAAAATGTGACAATTGGGTAAAAGATTTTTCATACTCGACCAATACAAACTGGATAACGTTAAGACGTTATCCTAATGCAACTCGCTATGAATTCCGAAAGCTATACGTGTGTCAACACTCATCATTGAATAAAGTAGCTGAACGAAAACGGCAGTCGTGTGAAGTTAGGAACAAAAATTGCAAAGCACAAATAGACATTAAATTCAAAAAAATTAATAGAAACACAATAAAAAATGATGTGCTGTTAAAAGACGGAATTAACGTAGTGATAAAAATAAATTTTCAACATTCCCATAGGATAAATGTGGCACAAGCTTTTCGATACTTGCGTGTGAACAAGACAGTACAAGACATTTTTGAGTCATACTTTATTTCGGGAATGACTCCGTCAGCTGCTAGATTTTATCATGAAATGAAAATAATTGAATCTGGTTCTGAAGAAACGAAGGAAATACAGAATGTAAGTACAGCATATCTTCTTGCTAATGCTAGAGAAAATCCTACTGAGAGGCAGATAAAGTACTTGTATGATAAGTGGCGTTTCTCTCAGTACGGTAGTCGAGAAGAAAAAAGTATGATAGAAGTTCTCAAGAACAGACAGTCCTTGTTGCAGAAATCCGGCGGTACACTAGTCATCAAAGAAAATCCTTTTATCGCAGTTGTTATTACTCCAATAATGCGACGCGCATTTCTTCAAAATTTATGCACTGAAATGGTTTTCGTGGACTCCAGCGGATCTTGCGATCAGACAAATACTTGTGTCACATTTCTATTCACTTCAAACAAAACAGGGGCTGTTCCTATCGCATGCATTCTTCACACATCCCAAACTGAAGCGAATTATACTTTAGCTTTTGCGTCTGCCACTGAAGCAATCGAAGTAGAAAATAGAAAGTTCGATCCAAAAGTGTTTATGACTGATGACAGTGCATCCGAGCGCAATGCGTTATCAGCTGTATTTCCGAACTCCATATTACTTCTATGTACATTCCATCTTTGTCAAGCTTTATGGAGATGGCTCTGGCAAACTGACCATAACGTGAAAAAGGAGGACAGAAGAACAGTGATGGAAATGTTTAGGAACATACTTTACGCTCCAACATTACAAGATTCAGAAGAGAATTATGATTTCTTGATGAGTAATAATATAGTGCAAAGTAACAAAGCATTATATGATCATCTGGAGAAATTGTGGGTCCGCAGAAAAGAATGGTGTATTTCGTACAGAAATAATATAATAACAAGAGGTAACAATACTAATAATTACACTGAAGCTTCAATTAGGATTTTTAAAGATATAGTTTTGCAAAGGTGCAAGGTTTTTAACTCTTGTGCATTGGTTGATTTTATCATCAATGTGTTCGAAAACTACTATAAGCGAAAATTGTTGGAATTTGCAAATTCAAGAAGATCTAAACCCCAAATTGATTATAGAAATATGTGTTTTAGAGCAAAAGATATTAACATTATTTATCAAAGGGACAATACAATTTTCCATGTTGCATCTGAAAAAGATTCCAATTTATTTTATACAGTGAATGCTAAAATTGCTTTTTGTGATTGTCCATCAGGCACAGGTGGCAAATTCTGTAAGCACCTATGCGCAATAGAACAAAAATTTGGTATATTATTTAAAACGTCTCCAGTTCTAAGCGTTCATGACAGAATACAATTAGCCAAATTAGCTGTTGGGCATTCAGCACCAGAGGAATTTTATAAAAATATGGATTCAAACACAACTGATCTTGAAAACTTTGAAAACTCAGTTCAATCAACTAATTCTGTTCCTGCTGAAGTAGACTTAGCAACATCAATGGATTTACAAATGAACGCCGAAGAATGTGAAAGCCGATTTAAAGAAGAAATTAAAAGAATGCGCAGTGAATTTGAGCGCATAACAAGTACGCTCGAAGACAATCAAAGCCCAGAAGCTACTTTATCCATCATTAAGTTTAATGCAGTAATGAACAGCCTGAAAACCCCTTCCCAAATTTTAAACTTTTTGGAAGCTAAAAGTCGAATATGCGGGAGAAAATCTAGAAAAATTCGAGTGCAGCCAACGTCAATTTCGCGACGTAAAAACAAAGCATTGCCTCAATCTGGGAGAATTCAAGCTGGCAGGCCTTCCAAAATTGAAAAACTAAAACGGAAGCACAGCCTTGGAAGCAACATTTCGCATAACCTACCAAATGCTAAGTTACATTGAACTTAATTCTGTATTTCGTTATTTAAAATATATAATGACCCATGTATATATGACTTTTATTGTACGAATATCTACCATTCATCAGGAAGATGAAGGTAGGAATGAATAGATTTTAAAATTCACGAGACAAACCTATACTGTTCAATTGGGTATTTCGCCACAATATTCTCAATTAAACAAAAAGTAATTTTAATTCAGAATCATATGCCAAATTTATGTAAAATAATATGAAAATGCAGTGTTGCAAAATACCTAATTAAGCACGTATAAATATGAACACGACACAAAGACATATATAATTTATTGGCTCTGTATTACACTGGAATTTGTCGTCTGCCATGCAGCGTATTCATAAACAAAGCCACGAGTGATCGAGAGCGCCGCGCGGACCTCGCGCTCTGAACTGTACAGGCCTTTGCCTTTACGCGTCCCGGAACTATCATTTCGGTCCTGGAAGTCAACATTAGGCATATATCAGTTCCAAGACTGTCCTGGAACTATACATCGGTCTTGGAACTCGCGGTTAGCTGGTAAAAAATGTCTTGGAACTCGACGTTAGTCATATATATATATATATATATATATATATAAATATATATATATATATATATATATATATATATATATATATATATATATATGTATATATATAAATATATATATATCCTCTTCTTGTCGACCATCTGGCAATGAGTCAGTCTCTGATAGTGTAACCGATGTTCCTGGTAGTTCCGGTACTACTCGAGTTCCCCATTTATATGTTGCGGATGCTGAGGTTTCCACTCATGCGGGGTCAATTTTGAAACATTCAAAACAGAATGTTTTGAATAAAACAAGTATGAAGGTGGGTAAAAAATCCGAAGATAAAACAAGATCACAAACTGATAACACTCAGGTGACTCAGCCAACTGTCTTGAATCGTAATGAAGATTGGAATGTAGTTTCTCATAAGAGATCGGTTCGAAAACGTAAACCAACACTTGTAGTTGGCAACTGTTCAGAAAATCTGTCCGTTGAGGGAATTGGAAGATTCAGCATTTTTCATGTAACGAATCTCAAACCAGAAACAACGGAAAAAAATTTACAAGAATTTCTAGTACAGAAGTTTTCCTTTGTACAGTGTGAGAAGCTCACCTCAAGATATCCTAAGAGCTATTCATCGTTCAAGGTGTTGATTCCGAGCTCTGAATATGAAAAGGCTCTGAATGGATCAAATTGGCCTAACAATGCCAATATTCATCGTTTTTTTCATCCCAAAAGGACGAACCGTCCAACGGACTAAATACATCTAAAGATAGTTTGAGACTTCTTCAGCTAAACGTCCAGTGCATATCCAATAAATTAGAAAGCCTGGAATTCCTCCTGGCTGATAGTGGTCCTGATATCGTGAGTATTGCTGAACACTGGTGCAGTACCGGTGGTATCAAATCGATGAATATACCTGGCTATAATTTGGCTGAATATTATTGCCGCCCTTATCGAGCACATGGAGGAACGATGATCTATTCAAAAGCTGGTATTAAAGTGAAAAATTTGTGCGTGTCTAATTTTTCCGATGAGATGAATTGTGAAATGTGCGGAATTTCTGTGATGGCAAACGGCACTGGGTTGGGCATTATAAGTGTTTATCGCCCGTGTTCCGGTGAATTTGAAATTTTTCTTGATAGATTAACGGATGCTCTAAACTATATTTCTAATTTGGTTGACATTATCTTTGTGTGTGGTGACCTGAACATCGACTTTCTGAAATCTGAATGTATTAACCGTAAGCTCTTTATGGATTTGATTTGTTGTTTTGATTTAAAAATTTCGTCACGAGATCCTACGAGAGTATTTACTGACATCACTGGTCGTACATCTGTTTCAAAAGTCGACTATATTTTAACAAACGCAGATTTATCTGACTCTAATGTAAAAGTTTTTGAACCTCTTATAAGTGACCACCGTGCTATCTTGGTTGAATTTAATAACATATTTCATATGAATACACAGAGTGGTTCAAAATTGGTTAGAAACTTGAGTCAACAAAATATTGACAATTTTGTTTTTCAAATGTCCATTTACGATTTTCATGATATTTATGAAATTGTTGATGTAGATCAATGTTTTCAAACATTTGTTGATGCGATTCGGAGTACATTTGAATCTTGCTGTCCTTTAGTTAAATTGGCAACGGGCAATCATAGAATAAATATTTGGATCACTCCTGAGATAGTCATAGCGAAGCGCAATCTAATGAATCTGCACTGGTTGCACTCAAATTTAAAGAGTCAGAGCACTTATTCTTTGTACAAAAAAACCAAAAACGAGTATATTTCGCTAATCAGAAATACTAGGTTGAAATTCCATAATGACCTTATTGGCAGATCAGACAATAAAAATAAAACAGTATGGTCCATTGTAAATAACTTAACTGGCAGGAGGAGAAAACCAAATGAAAGTATTGAACTGCTCGTTGATGGTGTTTTGCATAATGATCCCAACGAATTATCACAAATTTTTGACAATTATTTTTCAACGGTAACCGAAACCACTCTTCATTTATACTATGGGGGATCTTTGTCTTCCTCATGTACTTCTGCAGTAATGCTGAATACAACATTTTTCTTTTATCCAGTGATTGAGTGTGAAGTTGCTGATGTAATAAAGTTACTAAAAAACAATAAGTGTGCAGGAGCTGATTCTATATCTGCCAGAATTCTGAAGTTGATAAGCTCAGATATTTGTGGACATTTCACTCACTGTATTAATCTCTCTGTAAGTTCTGGCATTTTTCCTACTATTCTGAAAAAGGCCTTAGTGGTTCCAATCTTCAAAAAAAATGATATAAATAGTATCATGAATTATAGACCTATTTCTATTGTTAGTATATTTTCTAAAGTGTTCGAAAGAATTGTGTTCAACAGAATGATCAAATATCTTGACAAATTCAATGTACTCGATAATGCCCAACATGGTTTTAGATCGGGTCACTCAACGGAAACAGCTGCAGTTTCCTTTATTAATTATGTGTATGAATGTCTTGACAAAGGCTTGTATGTAGCAGGTTTATTTTTTGACCTCTCGCGAGCATTCGATAGTCTTTCATTTCAATTTATAGTTGACAAGTGTTACAATTTGGGTTTTCGAGGTGTATTTTTGGATTGGGTCCGCAGCTATCTCGAGGGTAGATCCATATCTGTAAAAGTTGAAGGCTGTCTATCAGACGAGCACGATCTTAATCTAGGAGTGCCACAAGGATCCGTCCTTGGGCCTCTTTTATTTTTGCTCTTCATCAATGATCTCCCTGTAAATTTAAGAGTAATTTTCTTGGATTTGCTAACGTGTAGACGCTTTTCGTCTTCGATAGGAGGGTCTCAACAAAAGTTGAGTCTCTTCGCTGATGATGCTTCGGTAGTAGTTTCGGCCCCAACATTCGAGGAACTTCAGGCTCTCTGTGAGCTTCTACTACAGAGCTTTGTGAAATGGTGTCATAAGAATAATTTAATGATTAATATCGATAAAACCGAATGTATCCATTTCACAATTATCCATAGTGATCGTGAGCTGGTGATTCGTCATTTGGATAGTGCTATTCTATCTAAGAGTGGTACTAAATTTCTTGGCATTCACCTCGATAATAATTTAAAATGGGGTATGCACATTGATTCTGTATGCAAAAAACTGAACAGTTCTTATTTTGCCATAAATAGGGTGAAAACCCTACTTCCTTTAGAATCGTTAATAAATATATATTATAGCATGGTCTATAGCCACCTGTCGTATAATATACTACTGTGGGGAAACTCTTCGGATGTTGGAAGGGCTTTCATAATACAAAAACGTATTTTACGTATGATATTCAGCATACCTCCACGTTCGTCGTGTAGACCCATATTTATAGAAAACAATATTATGACCTTGTCGTCAATTTTCATTTTGAAATGTCTACTATATGTGAAGGAGAATGAGGGAAAATTCATACAATTGTCTAGTTTTCATAACTACGGAACCAGAAGTGAGAGAACATTGTATGTTCCCAAGCACAGAACAACAAAGTTAGAAAAATCTCCTATTTATCAATGTGTTAAACTATACAACCATTTGCCTCACAATATTAGATCTCTTGTTTTTAGTAAGTTCAAGAAAATTGTAAAAAAGTTATTAGTGAATAGATGTTATTATACTGTAAATGATTACCTCAATGATGTAATAGTGATTAGTTGAATAATTTTTCTTTTTATCTGTATGACTTATCCTATACATTTATTTGTCTCAGAGGATTAATAAATTATTATTATTATCCGTAGCATTGAGAGGACGACACTGCCAAGGAATAAAGGAGGCAGAGGTCTGCTAGACATCATGGAACTTGCCCATTATTATTATTATTATCGACTTTTGCCTATACGCGTAGGATTTCTCCTCGCCGTCGGCTTCTCACTCCTCGCTAAGAGGAACATTCACTCAATCCCAGATATTTAAAATATCAGAAGGGCAGAGCTCGGTCGTGTCCGGTCGTTGTGGTCCCCCTGGTTCTCGTCGAACTTCTGGTCCTCTCACACGTGATCCTTGGACCTGTCCTTCGCTTCCTAGGAATTTTCTCACCGTCCTTGCAGTACCTAAAAGAACAGCTTTTTGCATTATATTACATATATACTCACTAAGACCTAGTTGCTTGATATTTCTCTTGAGATTTTTGGGTACTATTCCTGTTGTTGAGATGATAATTGGAATAGTTCTCGTTGATATCATTCCCCACTGGCGCTTTATCTGAAATTCGAGGTCCCTATATTTTGAAATTTTTTCGACCTCTTTTTGACGCATGTTGTTGTTATTGGGTATTGCTACGTCGATGAGTATTGCTGCCTTTTGATGTTTATCAACTAGCAATATATCTGGCCTGTTGTGAGGGACTGTTTTATCAGTCAAAACTGTACGATCCCAGTACAGTTTATAGCGTTCGTTTTCCAGGATGGTTTCCGGTCGGTATTTGTAGTATGGCACTTTTTCAGAATGAATTAGTGTTAATTTAGTTGCCATTTCTTGGTGTAGAATCTTTCCTACTGCATCGTGTCTCTCTTTATATTCATTTCCTGCAAACATTTGACATCCTCCCGTGATATGTTGGATTGTCTCATTCGTTGGACACCCATAACGGCATCGATCGTCAGTAATAGTTCGATCCTTTATGATATGCTTGCAGTAATTTCTTGTTGAGATCACTTGATCTTGGATGGCTAAAAGAAATCCTTCCGTTTCTGGATACATCGCACCTGATGTGAGCCAATAGTTCGACGCTTCAATGTCGACATGATCCTGGTTCACCTCGTTGAAATGTCGTCCATGTAGGGGCTTTTCTCTCCATCTTTGCATTTTTTCTTGGATTGTCTGGTGGTTGCATGACAATTGCTCCTTGTGCAGTTGCAAAGGTGTTGATTCGTCTGCTTCACACAGTACTTTGTAGATCTCTGACTTGCCTGATTTGTCTTTGAAGTATGTTCGTAGGCATTCAATTTGACCATTGGCAAGTTCCATGATGTCTAGCAGACCTCTGCCTCCTTTATTCCTCGGCAGTGTCGTCCTCTCAATGCTACTTTTCGGATGGTGCTTGTGTGCTTTCGTCATCAAGGTTCTCATTTTGCGTTGCAGGTTTTCCATATCTGTTTTGCTCCATGGAATGATACCGAAAGAGTATGTGAGAATTGAACATGCATATGTGTTGATGGCTCTCGTCATGTTCTTGCTGTTGAGGTTTGTTTTTAAAATTTTGTTGATTCTCCTAATGAACTCAATTGTAAAGTCTTCCTTCATTCTTTGATGGTTTATTCGTCGGTTTTGTTTCATTCCTAAGTATTTATAAAGATCGTCCGATTTCATTGCTTCTATCTCCTGTCCATTGGAGAGAGCTATCGGTTCATCTTGGATTTTTCCACGCACTACGCTAATCGTACGACACTTGTCCAATCCGAATTTCATCCCCACGTCTTTCGAAAAATTTTCCACTAGTTTGACCATAATTTGCAAGTGGTTTTTGTTGCCTGTTATAAGTTTTAGGTCATCCATGTATAGCAAATGATTGAGTGCAATGGTATTTCTATTTCCTTTGACATTGAAACCTTTTTCAGTAGCATTCAGTTGTTTAGAAAGGGGGTTCAGCGCCAAGCAGAACCATAAGGGACTCAATGAATCTCCTTGGAAAATTCCCCTCTTTATTGGAATCTCTTTAGTAGTTATGTTCGCCGTAGAGAGTTCGATATTCGTTCTCCAGTTGCACATTGCATACTTCAGAAAGTTTATTGTAATTGGATCGATCTTGTATATTTCCAAAATTTTTGTCAGCCACCCATGTGGAATAGAGTCGAAGGCCTTCTTATAGTCAAAATATGTCATAAAAAGATTTCAATATTATTATTATTATTATATATATATATATATATATATATATATATATATATATATATATATATATATATATATATATATATATATATATATACCCCCATTGATCAAAAAGAGGGTTATCCTTGATGCCTTGGCGTCCGGATAACTCTACGAAACCCACTAATAAGTGTGAATTAAAAAAAATATATATATATATATATATATATATATATATATATATATATATATATATATATATATATATATTGTCTCCAGATAACAGTCGTACTATAAATATCGTGAATCTATTAAGGGAATTCGACGATGTGCTTTAGCTGTACACTCAATGAAAAAGGATCACAAAATTGATTTTGAAAATACAGAAGTATTATGTACGGAAGGTAAATATAATAAAAGACTGATACAAGAAATGATCAACATAAGAAATCAAGAAAATCCAATAAATAAAAAAACCGACGTACAAAGATTAAGCAATGTTTACACGTTCCTGTTAACATATCCAAACCGGGAACGATTCTATGATGGACCACTAGACGAATAAAAATAAGAAGAAAAAGTAAACCAAAGTTGACGCGACGCGATTCTGTGATATGTACCAAAGAAAATAATCAAGTTAGGTTAGACACACTTTTTATACTTCACATCCAATTGACAAAGAAAGATTAATCCAACTGATAGAGTATTTGAGACTAATTTACTTGAAAATTTGCGTTAATTGATGAATTTAAACTTATTAAGGAGATAACCTCAAATTCTGTAAGTGACTGTTTTTAAAGATTTGTGATAGTTCTTTTTGTATATGTAATTTTAATTTTAATTGTTGAAATTGTAGTAACCCTGAGGAAGGAACCAATCAGTTCCGAAAGCTTGGTATGAATAAAGAGTAAAACCGAAATCCTTCTTATCAGTCGAATTCCCTTAATAGATTCACGATATATATATAAATTTGCAAACTTTGATAGTCACCCGGGTGGAGATAAACACAGCATAAATGGAACCTGAACCTGAACGTAATGCTTGTTACTGTAAGCCACATATCTTCAGCGTCAGACAACCATTCAGACTTAAAAATAGCACAGAACTTCTTGTTGACCGCTATCAAAACACCGCCACCGTTACGTAGAGTAGTAGAGTCAATCTGATCTCGATCACGACGAAATATTTCGAAGGAATCACAAAAAACTTCACCATTAGATATAGAGTCGTTGAGCCAGGTTTCTGTGAGACACACAATATCATTATCACAATTCAGGGAATTCTTGTGAATATAAGACAGTTTAGATTTTAATCCGCGCACATTTTGATACAGAAAAGAAATACCCATCACCTATGAAAAATTAGCTTCAAATGTTTAAAAGATTGAATTGAATCATCCTCTCCAAGTCACTTTCAGTCAATATTTCAACACTTTGGCTTTTGCATCTTTTCTGGCATAAATAAACCCTCCTTAACCCAGATGAATTTATAATTGCGTGTTTTGGATAATTCCTTCGTTCTTTTCAATAAGATTTTGTTAGATCTTGTGAGATGTTCATTTATAAACAACTAATTTGAAACGTCATTAACCTTAAGTCCGGGAGATGACGATCCGATTGATTTGCGCTCAATCTTGGATGCTGCCAAAAATTCATCCCTCTTTACTTTCTGACTGAATTTAACAATGATTGGTTTCGGTTTCCCAACAAGAGCAGAGAACACGTTATGCAAATTGTCACCTTGTTTTTCCGGTACACCAAGAATTTTCAGGTTTTTCGATTTTAACTGTTGTATCGTATCGACTTTTTTGGTTAAGTTGAGAACATCCCTCTTCAGAGAAATGTTCTCTTGGGTTAACTTTTCGATCAAGCCCAACTTATCGTTGACCTTATTGATGATCATCTGAAACGATGAAATCTGATCGCTGCAGAAAGAAATGGAGTGCATGATATCTCTTTGTTTCTTATTTAAATCACAAATATCATCCTGAGTCTTCCGGACGATGTTCAAAGTGAGAGCTGATGTGGGTGGATCGATATTTTTCTCCTCATCCTCAAGGGTTAACACGACGGACGATCGATTCAGACTTTCATTCGGTCTACATTCCGGGCACAACCATGATGTAACCAGGTTATTGAAGATCCGCAACAGACTGCCTACTCAGACCAACGCACATACCATGGTAGAACGATGAGCATTTAGCAGTACATTTCAATCCAGGAGTTTTGTTTGTTAAAGCCGAGGTGCAGGTCTTACAAATCACCATGATGCTCCCGTACTGTGTAGGCATCATTCAGTATAATTTCCGTCCAGATGTGAAATATGGGATGTTACCTCATCTTGATATGAGAATTATTGGCAAAGAATCGATTCAAATATTCGGTAATTCAGCGTGGATTTGTGTTTCTTATTTTCATTAGAAATATTGAACAATAGCTCCTTGAACTTAAAGGTAGTGTGACGTAATTTCCATAATTCAAAACACCAGTATAATACTTGAGAAATGACAAATATCTGAGAGCGACGTAAACACAGCTGTTCAATTCAATCTGTCATAACAATAATGCAGTTCGTCCAGCATATCCAGATCTGCACTTACCTAGAAAGAACAGCTATTTGCCGATTCACGCACAGGTAGCACTTGAGCCGTGAATTTTCTAGTTGGAAACTTGTTTTCAAAATGCATAATAACAGTTTCGCTAGTTGTGCCTAGTTTCACACGTCCGACATAGATCCACGCCTTCTTCGGATAACTGGTCAAGGGGGATGTTGTATCGGTGCCCTCAATAATTTTTGTACCTGTTATGCTGCTTTTGCCTTTTTTGGCCGGCTCAGACACAGTTGTGCTCCTCTTCACTTCATCTACCGGTAGTGTCGCTTTTACTGAATTTCCAGCACCAGCGGCAACACTGTAGGGTCTCTTGCTTTTGTTTACATTCAGGATTGATTCCTGCATCTCAATTATTGCTCTCTGGTGTTTTTTATGTCCAGTAAATCATCTGTCCTTAGTTAGCTGAGTCCAGTTTAGTTTTTAGGATCTCAATTTCACTATTCAGCTCAATTACCTGGATGTTATTGTCTAGTTTAGGTTGGTCTGTATCAGATGTTGCGTCAAATATTCCCTCTTCAGACTGTGAATTTATATGTTACTGAATGTTCTCACTTAGTATAACACCTTCTGGGACACGTGTGTTAATAATGATTTCTATTAACTTATTTTTATTCAATTTGTTGAGTTCAATAAGATAATCGTCGTGGCTTGCCATGTTGCAAATTTTCAGGTATTTCAACAGGTTTATAACAAAGGTGATGACCGAATAGTACAGGATTGTTTTTCACAGGGAAAAAATGCAATTTCTTTTGAACAAAGTAAGCAAGGTAACCATCAAAAAACTCCCAAAATTGATAGAGGTATGATCAGGGCACATGTGGAATCATTCAATCCGGTTATATCACATTACCGACGACAACACGCAAAAGATACATACCCAGCGACATACCCTCAAATTTGTGCATTGTAACTTCCTGCAAAAATATGAATTAACATGTTCTTATGAAGTTTACCGAAAAACAGTGTCAAAAGAAAAGAAAATTTCCTTTACACGTTTAGATCATGAAGAATGCGAAACCTGCGAGACTTTTTTGATACACAGTCGCCAGCACAATAAAACCAATATTTGCTAGAATTGTGAAATTTGTACCTCTTGGAACGAACATAATATGATAAAAGCGAAGGAATTTAGAATAGCTTACAAAACCGATAGAGAATCAACTGAACCGAATAGTGTGTACTTTTCCGCTGATCTGGAAAAGGTTATAATGATCCCTCGTATAGACATGTTTAAGAGGGTTATATTCTGTTTCAGAGTAATAGTGTTTAATCAATGTTTTATACCCTTGGGTGGTACAAAATATAGCGAGTTGAAACGAATTGCCATTCTATGGTATGATGCTATTTCCGGCAGAAAAAAGGACGATTTTGTGAGTACTATCTATCAATTTCTCCTGCAAATGCGAAACGCTGATGATGTGGGTCGATAATTGTGCTTCCCAAAATAAATATTGAACGTTGCTTTCATTTTTGAAATATATTATATATTCATCGAAAATTTCTGCAAAGAAAATTAATTTTGAGTACTTTGAACTCTTTCACTTTCTCATGTTGGCTGATGACTTCCACCACCAGGTAGAATTATCAATGGAAAAACTCCCAAAATATATGACTTCGATGATTTTGCAAATGCAGTTCAAGCAGCAAATTCTATTAAAGTAAACGTACTTCGTCTAAACGACTTTCACCAATTTGAGGAGGACTGTTCCTCAGTTTACAAACTTAATAAACAACAACCACAACCTTATCTGAAGGATATGGTTCAAATCACCGCAACACGAGGAGAACATACATTAACTTTTAGAAATTCATTTGCTGCAGATTCGGAGGAAATTCCTTTGAACTTCTAGAAGTGCAAGGAAGCCAAATATGGCGTGAAATTTCCTATGAACAAAAAGCCAGTCAGAGGAGTTACACAAGAAAGCAAAAATACAATTTTGATACAGTTATCTTCAATAATGCCAAAAAACAGATTGCAATTTTGGAATAGCCTGCCAGTTAACGATTCAATACTAGCGAACATAGACGATGATTAGAATATTTATTTTTTGTTTATGCATACATAAAAACAAAATAGAGATGTTTTACTGGACTATATTATCTGTACTGATTATTTTTATGTGTTTAGACTGTAGAGTATACATAGCATTCGTAAGCTTCAAAGTGATATCTACCTATTTTTTTTTACTAAGCTTAAAAGTGGTAACTACCCTAAGAGACATATATTTTTACCACCATTTAGTTATAATACATGTTCACAAATTTCATTGAATATAATTCAATGTGGTTGGAAAACACAAATAACTTTAAAGCGCTTTTGCTCTCATTTCACTTTCTGGGAGATACGACGTTTAAGCTTAGCAGGGGAGAATATAAGAATACTAATGTAAAAAAGTCCCTTATGTACTATGTGTTTTGATTTTTTCTCCGAAATCTTTATTCCTATCATACAATATATCAATTTTCTCACCCTCTACATTCCTCATTTCTTTCCATTCGCTTAGATTCCCTTATTGACGATTCTGATTAACAGGGCCATGAACGACAAAATTCTATGCTTAGTTTTCTTTCCGAAAAATCTTACACTATTTGTCATTCTGATAAAAGGGCAACAAACTATACAATCTCGCAAATAGATGGCATCACATTGACGTTGGCCTATGGTTTGAATGTTTCTTTTTTTCGTGTGATGTAGCAATGCGAAATTGCCTAGGTGGTGATCTTTCTCCTTTTCATTCTTATTAGCATACACATACAAAAAAGTTGGTTCAGATAAAAATAAAACAGATTCAGTATCATCGAGTATCTCAGAGGCCTTCTCAAAATTACCTCAATATCCATCTGTTGACAACATTTAGGTTTTCTAGGATACACCACCCAGCGAACTATCCCGTATGTCAATTATGATTGCATAAGTTCATAATGAGACAAATTATGAATCATTTCATAATGTGTTCTGTAGGTATCGACATTGAAAGTGATGTTCATGAAAATAAGCAATGTGCACTGATGAGGCATCATTAGAGATTGAAAATAGTGTGATTATAACGAAAGTTATTCCTAGCTAAGGAAATAAAAACTTTTTTTATGGGTATCAAATCCATGAAGACCACTCCAACTGCTGCGACGATCAGCTCATTGATGAGGCATTGAAGCGTGAAGGAAGGACGTTATTTTATCAGATTTCATGATGGATATCTTTAAATTGGCCCTTCAACCGGTACTTTTGAAAGCCACTGTAAAAACAGAAGCTTTCAATAGGAACAGTGAAAATATATGAATAAAGCTTCCTTTTATGTTTTATTCATATGAAATTCGCCATATAAACAAATGGGAGGGTCTTCATTTCGATAAAAAGCTAATATACTCTGGCCTCATTTAATCTAATACGTCCTTTTTTTCTTCTCCATTAAGGAAATACGGTGTTGATTGAAAATATTGAAGCATTCGACATAATTTGGTAGGATTGTCAGAAATCATTGTTGAGATTTGCGTTGCATATTTATCTATGCCCTCATAAATGAGTTTTTTATAGAAGCCCAGGCAGTGGACTTATTATTCGGAGGAACATCACTTTCGTCAGTGCGTAGAATCTAAATTTATTTTTCATTTCTCATCAAAAAATATCTATTCTTTTTCAAGCAGACCTTTTTTTACGAGACATTCTGAGTATCTGACCTACACCCATCATCACCATGTTTCCGTTTGAAATATCTTGCAAAGACTAAACCTCTTCATAACAGGACTAAAAACTCGAATAGCAAGGTGTTTGTTGAGTACATTCCTTACTTCATTTCAATTGTGCTTGGCTCATTAATTTTTTGTAACGTTCTCTCATATAATCTCAAAGATCTGTCCTACACTTAGGAAACTTTATATTATGAACAGTCAATAGTTAATGTATGTTTATATCTGAGTCAAAATTTGAATTGCCTCTCACAGAGTGTACAACTTCTAACGTAGGACCATTTTATATAAAGAATATTTAATGTTTTATAAGTTCTGTTATAGATTAAGGCAGTGGAAAGCCCACAAAATTTCAAGAATATCCTAATATTTGTTATTTTATACTTATATTTCAAGCCCCTTCAACTGAAGTTTTTTTTTTTTTTTTTTATATGCATCTCTCGGGAAAAGACTGAGCTCATAACGCCCTTTCAAGCGCCCCGAGATGAATTTAGAAGAAATAAGTGGACACTAAACAAAAACAGAAACGCTATATATAGTCAGGAGAGGAAACGCAATTAGTACCCAAACACCCAGAAAATATGAATGTGGGATCCGAATTCCTAACACCCAACTGAATGATACGCTACTGACTTGACTATACGAAAACTACGCGATCGATCCTAAAACGGTGGACCATGCAGTTTTTATCGATATAGGGAGACGTAAGGGGAAGAGGTACTTGAGACTTAAGACTGAGACTGGGATACATACGAACGAGGGTGGTATTCGACGTTAGAGATTAGACGGTAAAGGTTAAAGAATTCGACCTGATAGACGCATATGATTTGACGTAAAATATATTAGACGCAGCTAGTTAGATAATTCGACGTTAGATATAGACGGATCTACTCGAATAATCAGACAATTAGACGATTGAGAATTAGACGGAATAAAATAACTTCGATAGACGAAAGTTCATCGTTTACAGGCTCTTGCCTCTGCGATCAATGTTTATGTTTAATAAACTATCTTCCCGACTTTTGCCTATACGCGTAGGATTTCTCCTCGCCGTCGGCTTCTCACTCCTCGCTAAGAGGAACATTCACTCAGTCCCAGATATTTAAAATATCAAAAGGGTAGAGCTCGGTCGTGTCCGGTCCTTGTGGTCCCCCTGGTTCTCGTCGAACTTCTGGTCCTCTTACACGCGATCCTTGGACCTGTCCCTCGCATCCTAGGAATTTTCTCACCGTCCTTGCAGTACCTAAAAGAACAGCTTTTTGCTATATATTACATATATACTCACTAAGTCCTAGTTGCTTGATATTTCTCTTGAAATTTTTGGGTACTATTCCTGTTGTTGAGATGATAATTGGAATAGTTCTCATTGATATCATTCCCCACTAGCGCTTTATCTGAAATTCGAGGTCCCTATATTTTGAAATTTTTTCGACCTCTTTTTGACGCATGTTGTTGTTATTAGGTATTGCTACGTCGATGAGTATTGCTGCCTTGTGATGTTTATCAACTAGCAATATATCTGGCCTGTTGTATAGCAAATGATTGAGTGCAATATTATTTCTGTTTCCTTTCACATTGAAACCTTTTTCAGTAGCATTCAGTTGTTTAGAAAGGGGGTTCAGCGCCAAGCAGAACCATAAGGGACTCAAAGAATCTCCTTGGAAAATTCCCCTTTTTATTGGAATATCTTTAGTAGTTATGTTCGCTGTAGAGAGCTCGATATTCGTTCTCCAGTTGCACATTGCATACTTCAGAAAGTTTATTGTAATTGGATCGATCTTGTATATTTCCAAAATTTTTGTCAGCCACCCATGTGGAATAGAGTCAAAGGCCTTCTTATAGTCAAAATATGTCATAAAAAGATTTCTGTGTTTTTTGAAGGCTTGGTTGCATATGATGGAATATATTATCAGCAGTTCTTTCGATCCTAGTGCATTCTTGGAACATTCTTTCTCCTGTGCTGTCATTATATTATTTGTCTTGCAATGTTTGTAGATACGAGATGCTATACATGATGTGATGATTTTATATATTGTTGGTAGACATGTAATTGGTCTGTATTTTGATGGATCCGCTGTGTGTTGCATATCCTTCGGTAAGAGGTAAGTGGTCCCTGTTGTTAAATATTTGGGCATTTCTGTTGCATTACTTATAACATCATTTATGGTTTCAACTAGCCTGCCGTGTATACACCAAAATTTTTTCAACCAAAAGTTGTGGATTCCATCTGGGCCGGGTGATTTCCAATTGTGTGTGTTTTTCAATACTTCATGGAATTCTTCTATAGAAACTGCGTTATGCGGCATTTGTTCCATTGTCTCATAGGATTTCTCTTCATTTCTTATCCAATCAGCCTGGGAGTTGTAGGGGGTTGGTGTAGCCAGTTTATCTGTCAAAAATTCTCAATATCCTCGACGGTTGGATAACTTCCTGGTGTTGCTGACATATTATTGTTTAACATTCTATAGAATTTTCTTTTGGAATTTTCAAAAATCATATTATCCTGTTTTCTTCTATAGCTCTCATTGTATCTTCTGAGTCTTTCGGAGTACACACTAAGTTTTTGTTTCAGTGTGTCTAAAATTTGTTGAGCATTTTCATTGTTTGGATCATACGTTGTATGTTGCCGGTGACGATCCATTATTATATTCGCCATTTTTTGTAATCTTCTAGACGGCGAACCCTTTGCAAATTGGGTGAGCCTCCCAATTTCTTGGCGGATGCTATGAAGTTTGTCTTCTAGCCTTTTTTGCCAATGTGGTTTATTTTGTTGTTTTTCTCTGGCTGGTTGCTGACTTTTAGGTTTTGGCTTCACACCTAGCACTGTTGCTATTGAAAATGCTGCACAGTATATGATGAGGTGTAATGATTCGAGATCATGGTAGTCAGAAAGATACTTGGGTATAATCTCCTTGTTGGTCATGACCAGAAGATGAGATAGTTTCTTAGATGTCCTCAATCTTGGCAGAATCGGTCGTCTCAATGGATCTGTGCCCTCAAAATCTATAACGCATCTATTCATTGTGGCAAATAATCGCTCCAGTAGTTCTCTTTGGTCTTCTTCTGGATTTACGACGGGTGCAGCATATATATTCCGTCGTTGAGCATCACTTATTGCTAACACATCTGCGTTGTTTTGTTCCTCAGAGTTCATTTGTGCATTGATGTTGTGTTGGTTTTCAGCACAATCGTAGTTTTCTTCAATTGTCGTTTCGTTGTTAGTGAGGTTCCTATTCTGTAGCCTCAGTTGGACTTCATTTTTTATGGTGTTAAGTCTCTCATCGGGTACAAATTCATTTCTCAATATGACCCGGTATTGGTCGGCTACTCTTTGCTCAGAAACTTGAAGTTCGGGATAGTTACTGTGGAATTCTGCAAATAATTTTTGGTGGTAGCCTATTTTATCTTCTTCCATATTAGTCACTTCATAATATATGCGCATGATCGTTTCATTTATCGAACTTGTCCATTTCATGCGTCTTCTTGGTAGACCTGCTTGGGTGAGTGCTGGTTGGGGATCCTGCGCAGCACCTTCAGCGGTCGGAGAAACTCGTGTTATTCTTCTCCTAGAATGTTGAGATTGTGGAGGCGTAGCATTTTGTTCGACAGACGCCCGTCTCCTTAGCACTCTGTCACCGACGTCCCGCATACTGTCATGTCCAGCGCCGGCTCCAGACACGCCCTGACGAACCTCAGGCAGCGGCTCTATATTCCTATTCCTTAAATTCACCATCATTCATGGGTTCCTCCGTGTCGTGGGGGAGACGGCCTTTGATCGCTTTTTACGATCCGCAGAGCTACGGTGGGAGAATTCTTGAGCTGCTTTCCACACGGCTTCGTCCGTTACCCTGGACAGGGACCCTTCGACAGGTTTCAGCTTCCCGGGTCAGAGAGCTCCTGGAATCTGCGGTGGGCAGGAGTCGATTCAACTCTCCTGATAGGTGAATCGCTAGAGATTCACCTACCGCTACCCTATTATTATTATTATTATTATTTGTACATTCAATTGAAGTTGGATTGTACAGGGTGGGCAAATAAGCGAGGTAAGCGGCTATATCTCAGGATCCACTCATCGTAGAGACTTGCGGTAAAAAATTTTACCACTAAAGTAAACAAAAGAAAACACTGGAAATTATTTTGAAGTTCATACCTCCACCGCTAGAGGGCGTAATAGCTATCGTCGAGTAGAAAAATGCATTTTACTCGAAAAATTTTCATATTAAGTTGAAAAAAAAATATCATCACTGTAAACCTTGGAAAATTCTCTATCTGTTTGAATTGTCACTTTCGATTTTGCGACATCAAATAAGGGTGGGGGAAAGATAGAAATCTGACTGATTGAAATGTCTGTAACTTCAGTTTGGCTCAACATTTTTGAGCAAATTAAATCTTATTTGAGAGACAACATCTTGTTGATTGAGGAAAAAATATAGTCATGATGAATTTGATTCAGCTGCTTCCGATAGGGAGCGCTGAGTCAGAAGTTCATTGTTTTGTTCATTTTTCTCTGAAATTTCAAATGTAATGATAGGATTTTCTTCACAGAAACAAAAATTTCATTGAATTTGCATGAAAAAACTTGAAGGTCGCAAAGCGATCATTTCAGGCGTTCTGAAGTTATGGCCGAAAGAAGATATTCTTCAACTGATACACTGCGAAAAACCAAATTGAGTCTTCAAGTTCTAACAGAAACAGAAATCTCATCAAATTTGTATGAAAAAACCAGAAGGTCGCAAAGCGATAGCTTCAGGGGTTCTCTAGTTATGGACGAAAAAAGATATTCTTCAACTGATGCACTGAAAAACTAAATTGTGTCTTCTTTCGGCCATAACTCCAGAACGCCTGAAGCTATCGCTTTGCGACCTTTTGGTTTTTTCATACAAATTTGATGGGATTTCTGTTTCTGTTAGAACTTGAAGACTCAATTTGGTTTTTCGCAGTGCATCAGTTGAAGAATATCTTCTTTCGGCCATAACTTCAGAACGCCTGAAATTATCGCTTTGCGACCTTCAAGTTTTTTCATGCAAATTCAATTAAATTTTTGTTTCTGTTAAGAAAATCCTATCATTACATTTGAAATTTCAGAGAAAAAGGAACAGAACAATGAACTTCTGACTTAGCGCTCCCTATCGGAAGCAGCTGAATCAAATTCATCATGAGTATATTTTTTTCTTAATCAACAAGATGTTGTCTTTCAAATAAGATCTAATTTGCTCAAAAATGTTGAGCCAAACTGAAGTTACAGACATTTCAATCAGTCAGATTTCTATATTTCCCCCACCCTTATTTGATGTCACAAAATCGAAAGTGACAATTCAAACAGATAGAGAATTTCCCAAGGTTTACAGTGATGATATTTTTTTTCCAACTTAATATGAAAATTGTTCGAGTAAAATGCATTTTTCTACTCGACGATAGCTATTACGCCCCCTAGCGGTGGAGGTATGAACTTCAAAATAATTTCCAGTGTTTTTTTGTGGAGGTATGAACTTCAAAATAATTTCCAGTGTTTTTTTTTGTTTACTTTAGTGGTAAAATTTTTTACCGCAAGTCTCTACGATGAGTGGTTCCTGATATATAGCCGCTTACCTCGCTTATTTGCCCACCCCATAGTGTGAATAAACAATAGTTAAGTTCCGGCGGCCTTTTTATATAAACCCCTAGACAACGATATAAAAACCCTACATTTTGGGGGCTCGTCCGGGATAAAAGCGAAAAATCCTCACATCGTCCGGAATAAAAGTGAAAAAACCCGTACATCGTCCGGGATAGAAGAAAAAAAACCTCTACATCGACGGGATAAAAGTGAAAAACCCCTACATCATCCGAGATAGAAGAAGAAACCACACATTTTGAAGAATTATTTGGGAAAGACATCAATATCTACGTAGAAGTGAATTCATGTGTCCAGAATTTGCGAAGAGGAAAAATTGCCAGAGAGTCAATCAACGATTGGGAATACGGAAGAAGCCAGTACCAGAGGTGTAGACGAGAGTGTTTCGATCCAGTAGACGAAAGGACCGAAACGAGATCAATTTTCCGCAGTAATCAGAGGATGAATGGTAAAATTGTATGCAGACTTTCAAGTGTTGGAGAAACAAACCTAGATTTTCATAATACGCATTAAATCATATGGTATCAGGAATCTAGTTCGTTATCCCCCCCTCATCAAAAAGACAATTAGTCAATCATGAAAGACAATCGCTATAATATACATGTATCGCCGCTTATATTTTTCTGCTTTTGTTTCCGCTTCTGCTTTACTTTTGTAATTTCGCTAATTTTGTGAAAGTGCTGTGCTGCTGTGCACAATAGGACTTCAACTCTGAGTTACTATAGACTTGAGGAAGAATCAAATCACCCTCTATCGCCCTTGAATATTTGGAACTACACCATCCAAGTAAGACTTCTGATACCATCGCTTTTCAAATACAGTCCACTTTATCTCTCAGCTTAAGAGCTATCGTTTTCGCCAACATTTTGATCCTTCTGTAGCCGCATATAAGCCATATAATTAAAATTCAAAATTTTCATTTGTTTCAAATTGATCGCATATGCGTAAAGATCGCCAATCAATCGTCGTCAATGGTCGAACAGTAACCGCTTTCAATAGAAGCTCGTCATATTTTCAATTTATTTGATGCAATTATTATATTTCTAAGTGATATATATTTCAGTTTATCCTTTTCTCAATACAAGTGCAGTAATTGAAATCGAACATCTGCTCCGCCATATTAATAAGTTCTTCAGCATTTCAAAACAGTGTGACCTTGAACCTGAAAATTCATCTCGCGCATTAACGCATGTCTGTTGCATAGAAGTCAGCTGCAAGAGTTCATTGACCTTTTATTTTTCCGATCAGCTGATTTCACGGTAATTCGTCTGAATAACAGAGCGCGATGGATAAATTAAAGAAATCCAAAACATTTCGAAATAATTCGATCACCGATATGAAGGCGCTTCATATTCTAGCCCAGAAGGCTAAAACTGATAGAACTCAACACGTCTCATTCAAGGTGCGCTATCAAGATATACAGACGATTCACGATGAATTTTTTGATCAACACAACAAGGTAATTTCCGCGCTTTTGACTGATCCTGAGTCCGATTTGAAACCGGAAAATTTGATTCGAGAGAGTTTTCTTTCTGATTACTACGATGTGAAAACATGCTTTACCGAATTATTTGACGAATACGTAAGTTCGCCATCAGGACCAAGTCATAATAGTACAATGTTAGGTCCACCCTCTAATCATGGAAATGTTCGACTGCCTAAAATATCATTAATGAAATTCAGTGGTGATTACAAAGATTTCACATCTTTTCGAGATCAGTTTGATGCACTTGTGCACAACAATCCATCCTTAACTCCAATAGAAAAATTCACTTACTTGGTTAGTTCTGTTCAGGGCTCTGCACTTTCTTTAGTTAAAACGTTACCTTTAACATCGCCTAATTACGTCATCGCCTATAAAAGTATTGTTGAACGTTTTTCCAATCGCCGCTTACAATCTCAGAGTCTGTGGACCGAAATAGAGAACGCTCCTAAGACCACAGTTCCTTCTGCGGAATCTTATAGGAAATTGATAGATACCTTCACTGAAAACGTTGCTGCTTTAAACAACCTCAAATTTCCAACTGACTCTTGGGATTTTATTTTAGTCATGATGATTATAAAACGCCTTGACAAAAATACGCTTACACGTTTTGAAATGGAGCATCAATCCACCGAAGTTCCAGCATTCAGTGAAGTAATTGATTTCATTAATAGACATTGTCTTGTTTTAGAAACGCTGGGATCTTCAACTCCGCCAACAATTAATGATAAACCAAATACAATGCGAAAATCTGCTTCATTTATACGTCCCGCTTCATCTCGTACTACTGCATTGTTTGTCAATAAATCGCCCGCCGCTACTTGTATTTTTTGCCAAGCAAATCATTCGCTCTATACTTGCTCTACGTTCGCTAATAAGCCTGTTTCTGATCGCTATCATTTTTGTAAAGAAAACAAGCTATGTTTCAATTGTTTAAGTTCCGCTCATGATTTACGATCTTGCAGATCCTGCCATACATGTAAAGTATGTAAGTCAAAATTTCATCACACGCTTCTCCATGATAACACTAAACTTCGCTCTGCTAATGCTTTAAGTTCTTCACCATCTGCAATATCCGCTATGTCAAATGATCAAGAATCATTTCGATCGCAAACTAACTCAAATCGCCCTGATAATGATTCGACCTTCGTTGGTGCTGGAGTCATGGCACTTCCCAGTCATGTTCTTTTGTCTACTGCTTATGTTGATGTTTGTGATGGCCGCGGTGCTTAACAATCTCTTAGATGTTTAATAGATTCGGGTAGTATGACTTGTTTCATCACGGAAAAGGCAGTAAGACGTCTGAACTTGCGTAAAGTTCCTAATTCTGTTGAGGTCAGATTGAGTGGTGGATCAGTGTCACTATCATTGAAACCAGTAATGTCAAATAATCCGATTTTATTTACTGATGCTGTAGTTACTGATAAAATTTGTGAAAATTTACCTGTACATCCAGTTTGTACTAATTCATGGAATCATATTCGTAATTTACCCCTAGCTGATCCATCATTTCATCGTCCCGGTGCCATAGATTTGCTCCTGGGAGCAGAAGTCTTTTCTCGAATTATTTTGTCGGACTGCATTACCGCTAATGATAATCAACCCGTGGCTATAAATACTGTATTCGGTTATATTTTACTTGGTAAAACCAATAATAGTTTTCCGCGTCCTGTTTCATCTTTTTTCATAAATTCACTCGAAAATGTGCACGACTGTGACATACAAAAATTTTGGGAAGCGGAAAATGTCCCCGAGGTCGAACATTTTAGTCAGGAAGAAGTTGATTGTGAAAGACATTTTCTTGAAACGGTATCTCGCGCCGATGACGGAAAATTTGTTGTCTCTTTGCCTTTCTTTGATAATTCAACGCCACAGTTCATGAATATGCGTGATTTCGCTTTATCTCGATTTTACTCTCTTGAACGTCGTCTATTAAAGAATCCGCAGTTGCATATACAATACAAAGAATTTATGATGGATTATCTTAAATCACACCATATGGAAGTTATTCCTGCCGATGAAATACGGTCGAATTCGTACTATTTAGTTCATCATTGCGTACTAAAACCTAAAAGCATCTCAACCAAATTGCGAGTTGTTTTTAACGGATCTTATAAATTTAACTCTCAAAAAACCCTTAACGATCATCTAATGACAGGTCCAAAATTGCAACCCGATATTTCCAAAATAATAACTAGTTTTCGTCTTTTTCCATTTGTTATATGCTGTGATATACGCCAAATGTATCGTATGATTTGGGTGGACTCTGGTCATTGTGATTTTCAGAGAATTCTCTTTCGCTTTTCACCGAATGATGAAGTACAAGACTTTCGTTTGAAAACCGTCACTTATGGACTACGATCGAGCCCATATTTAGCACTTCGCGTTTTGCGCAAACTCGCAGAAGATGAAAGATCGAATCATCCACATGCCGCCGAAATTATTTCAAATAATTCCTATATCGATGATTTTATATTTAGTGCACCCACCATTGAAGACGCTCGCATACTGCGCGATGATTTAATTTCTTTGTTAGAGAAAGCTGGGTTTCTATTGCGTAAGTTTTGTAGTAATGAACCATCACTTCTGAATGATTTACCAGCATCGCATTTGTCTGTTGACTCACTATCATTCGACAATGGGTCACAACCATTTTCATTAAAAGTTTTGGGATTGAATTGGAATCCCAGCAGTGATTACTTTAGTTTTTTCTGCAAACCCATTGATGACTCATCATGTATGAAAAGGATTATGCTCTCTGAGTTAGCAAAAGTGTATGATCCCCTC
Organism: Harmonia axyridis; assembly: GCF_914767665.1. Lineage (NCBI taxonomy): Eukaryota > Metazoa > Arthropoda > Insecta > Coleoptera > Coccinellidae > Harmonia > Harmonia axyridis. The sequence goes on from NC_059502.1 coordinate 46,926,446, forward strand.
GGATTTGTTGCACCTACGATTTTTCTTGCAAAAAACCTAATCCAACAACCTTGGATATCAAAAATTGATTGGGATGAAACGCCGCCCCCTGACATTATTCGTGTCTGGCGACAATATAAATCAGAACTACCGTTACTCTCCGAGTTGAAAATTCCACGCCTTATTATTCCAACTGAGATCTCCGGTTACGAGATCCATGGGTTTTGTGACGCTAGTGAGAAGGGATACGCATGCGTCATTTATTTGAGGGCGCTGAATGATTTTTCGATTTCTACTCATTTTTTATGTGCAAAATCTAAACTTGCGCCTTTAAAGAAAATAACTATTCCTCGCCTCGAACTTTGCGCTGCCGTCTTATTGAGCAAATTGATGAAATATACTGTCAAAATTTTGGAACCAACCATACATATAAAGAAAGTGGTCTCTTGGTCAGATTCGCAAATCGTGCTTCATTGGCTAAACGGCGAATCTACTCGTTGGAAACCGTTCGTGGCCAATCGTGTTTTGTTTGTACAAACAAATTTACCACAAACTTCATGGTATTATATTAATACAGAAAATAATCCCGCAGACATCGCTTCCCGAGGTGTACTACCTTCTCGTCTTCTCTCTGTAAGTTGGTGGTTTACCGGTCCACCACTGTTGCAAGAACGCGAGATATCAAGTTTCATTCCGACCTCTTCCTTTTCATATCCAGTGGAGGAGCAGCGTAAATTAGTTCTGTTAAGCGTTCCCAATGATGAAAATTTAGTTGACAATTTGCTAGAAAGATTCTCGTCATTCAATACCTTGTTACGTGTTACAACGTATGTTTTGCGATTTATAAATAATGTAAGGAATCGGACCGTCAAATTTATTGATAGTCTGTCATCCAGTGAGATGTATTCCGCTCTTTTGTTGCTTGTCAAGTTCACCCAACATAAGTACTTTGCTCAGGAATATGAAGGCAAAAGGTTTTCGTTTCCTTTTCGAAAATTGCACGCATTCATTGATTCTGAGGGAGTTTTACGAGTGGTAGGACGAATCAAACACGCTCATCTGCCACATGACGCGAAGTTTCCGATGCTCCTACCGCGTCAGAGCCGCTTAACTTTTTTGATCATAGATCATTACCATAAAGTCTATTTGCATGCTAGGTGCCGCACCACCCAATACTTGATCTCACAAAAATTCTGGATTCTAGCTAGCAAACGCGCCATCAATTCAGTAATTTCAAAATGCGTTCGTTGCTGGAAAATTGCTCCTAAACCTTATCAACCCCCTATGGCTTCACTACCTGAAAATCGAGTTACGCAAGCTAAACCATTTCTTAATTCTGCAGTTGATTTCGGAGGTCCTTATTACATAACTTTGACCCGTCATCGTGGCGTCAAAGCTTGCAAAGCTTATATATGTGTTTTTGTATGCCTTGTTACAAACGCTGTGCATTTAGAGCTGGCTAGCGATCTATCGTCGGAGACGTTTCTTTCTGCCTTGCAGCGTTTCATTGCAAGAAGAGGAAGAATTCAGACAATTTTTTGTGACAACGCCACTAACTTCGTCGGAGCGAGTGAACAATTAAAGCTGATGCAAACTGCAGCTCAACAAGAATTCATCAATTTTAAGTTTTCACCACCCTCTGGTCCCCATTTCAACGGACTAGCAGAGGCAGGTATCAAATCCGTGAAACTCCATTTAACGAAAGTAATTGGCGATCAAGTGCTTTCGTACGAAGAATTCAACACCATTTTGACGTTGGTCGAATCCAGTTTGAATTCGCGTCCGCTGACACCGCTGTCCTCAGACATTGAAAGTGTTGATATTTTGACGCCCGGACACTTTCTCATGATGGAACCGCCATCTGCAGTTCCCACTCCAAAGTTTTCTGAAATACCTATAAACCGTTTATCGAGATGGCAACTTCTACAACGCATTCATCAAGATTTTTGGCGTCGTTGGCGTCAAGAGTATTTACATACGCTTCAACAGCGTTCCAAGTGGCTAGACCCACTTTCACCCCCTAAAATTGGCACAATGGTCTTAATAAAAGACGATAATTTTCCACCAGGCAAATGGAATTTAGGAAGAATCCTTGATTTGCACCCTGGTGACGATAAAGTTGCTCGCGTCGCCACCATTAAAACCTCTACAGGTTTACTAAAGCGCCCGCTTGTAAAACTTTGCCCACTTCCCAGTGAGCCATCTTAGAAATAGTTGCATCAAATATGTTATTTTTTTTTTGTTTTTTTTTTTTGCTGAATTTCTTATTTTGTATGAAGTGATTTTCTCTCTTTGCGCATCTGCGATCAACGATCAAATTCTTTGTTTTTTTTTGTTTTTTTTTCTCTAACTCAAATTTAACTAATTTGAATATTTGGAACTACACCATCCAAGTAAGACTTCTGATACCATCGCTTTTCAAATACAGTCCACTTTATCTCTCAGCTTAAGAGCTATCGTTTTCGCCAACATCAAGGTAGGACGTTTATCTTTCCAATTTCCATTTTGTGAGGCTTGTTGAAGAAGACGACCTGAGAAGAGACTTTATATTTGTTTTTTTTTTAATGTTTTTGTTGAAATTGCATTTAAACATTGTCGATATTTGTAATTATTGATTTGATTTATTTTGTGAGAATATACAGCCATTTAACGTTCATATTAAATCGAATTTTTTGATAATTTCAAGTTGAGATAGCATAATCGAATTGGTATTGATTTTAGTGTTTTCTGTTTTAATTTGGCGGTTTTCGTTCATTTGAATTTTCAGTTTTTCATTGAATATTGATTTAGTATTTTTTATTAAAAATGTCAACTTTGGGTGATATAACAATAATTGAAAATCAAATATCCAATGCTAAATTATCTGCTGTCAAAGCATTGAATTTTATTTGTTACGGCGATGAAGGCGAACCGCGTAAGGTCCGTAGAGCGCTACGTAAATTTTCTGGTTTTGGGTGGGACAAAAACTCAGACGAACACTTGACAAAAGTGCGAGACGTTTATAAACAACTTAGACTCCCAGACCTGATAACCGTTTCCAATATGCTTGGCTTGGATTATAGTGGAACTGATGACGTAATTATTGATCGTATATGCTCATTCTTAATAAAATTCGAATATGGCTTTGAACAAAATGATGAATCGGAGAGAGATGACGAAAATGACGACGAGACGGAAAACACTGACGACGAGAATGAAAACAGTGACGTCGAAAAATATTCTTCAAGACATGACAAATTCAATAGACGGAAAATTATGAAAAAACAGAGTTTTTCATTGACTTTTCGAGACGTGGAAGATAGTATCAAGTCGTTTGACGGAAAAGACGATTATCCAATATAAAGATGGATCGAGGATTTCGAAGAAATTGCAGAAGTGACGGGATGGAATGACTTGCAAAAGTTGATATTTGCAAAGAAATCTTTGAAAGGTCTCGCTAAACTATTTATTCAGTCACAAAAAGGTGGAGTTTTGTGAAGAGAAGATAGATTCAAGAGTTTGAAGTCAATGTAAATAGTGCACAAATTCATAAAATGTTGATGTTTGGAAAGAAGAAATATGATGAAAATGTTCAAGAATATGTATTGATCATGAGGGAAATAGCTAGTCCAGCTAATATAGAAGATGACGTTATCATTAAATACATTATTGATGGGATACAAGACGAATCATCAAATAAAATTATATTATATGGTGCCAGAAACTTTCCAGAATTCAAGGAAAGAGTGCAACTGTATGAAACTATTTCCAAGAAACAACCTGTACGAGGTATCAAACCTCTCAAGACGAAAGGAGACGATATGAGACATGAGGAAAGAAATGAATTTAAGAAGGAATATAGAGATGAAACCAGTTATCAAAATAGAAGGTATAAGCAAGAACTTTGTTATAATTGTGGAAGCCACGGTCATAAATCGAAAGACTGTCCAGACAAAAGTAAAGGCGTGAAATGTTTTAGTTGTAAGAAATTTGGTTATTTATCATCGAACTGTCCTGACAAAATTTCACAACAAACTCATACTTTTACTAATGTTAACACCATGAATATAATACCGCGAAATGCAATTAAATTGACTCCTGACGAAATCAAATTATCTGCATTATTTGATACCGGCAGTGATATAAGCGCCATTAGACAGGACGTGTACGAATTATATTTCAGTGACGATTTGCTTTCGAAGGATAAGATCTTAGAGGAATAGGATAAAATCGAGTCAAAATATTAGGTTCAATCAGAAAAAAGGTTGAAATAGACGGCGAAGAATTTGATATGTTGTTTTATATTTTACCTAAACAGGCAATGGATTTCCAAGTTATAGTCGGAAATAATTTATTGAAACAAGCGGAAGTACACATAAAAGAAGAAGGAATAGTTGTACACAAAATAGGAGAAAAATTCTTGATGAGTATCAAAGTATACGACGTGATTCATTCGAAGCACATAGACGATGAAGAACACAGAAAGTAAATGGAAAAATTATTGGAGATGTTGAGCCAAAAAGAAGATGTCTACTAAAATTAAAGTAGAAATAATACATAAAGATGCAGAACCGGTATACCTAAAACCTAGAAGATTGTCGCAACTGGAAAAGGAACAAGAAGAAAGACCACTTAAAGAAAATGGATTGTTAGAGAGAGTGAAACTAGCTCGAAGAATTAAGATGAGAAAAAAAGAAGATATTTTGTAAGCAGAACATATAGAAAAAGAAGTAAAGAAACAGTTTGACGAAGCCATAGAAATTTTGGGAGAAAAATTTCATAAGCAGCACTTAATGAATGTCGGAAATAAAAATCGGAAAAATTATAACGGAAAAAGGACTAAAGTCGTATTTTTCAAAGAAGGTGACCTAGTTTCGATTAGAAGAACTGAATTCGGTGCAGGATTAAAAGTGCATAAGAAATTTTTAGGACCATATGAAGTGGTCAAAGTGAAGAGAAATGACAGATATGACGTAGTTAAGATAGGAAACCACGAAGGACCCATTCGGACATCAACTTGTTCAGAGTATATAAAGCTTTGGATACAGTATGAATCCGAGTCGGATTCTTAGTAGGATGGCCGAGTGTGGGATCCGAATTCTTAACACCCAACTGAATGATACGCTACTGACTTGACTATACGAAAACTACGTGATCGATCCTAAAACGGTGGACCATGCAGTTTTTATCGATATAGGGAGACGTAAGGGGAAGAGGTACTTGAGACTTAAGACTGAGACTGGGACACATACGAACGAGGGTGGTATTCGACGTTAGAGATTAGACGGAAAAGGTTAAAGAATTCGACGTGATAGACGCATATGATTCGACGTAAAATATATTAGACGCAGCTAGTTAGATAATTCGACGTTAGATATAGGCGGATCTACTCGAATAATCAGACAATTAGACGATTAAGAATTAGGCGGAATAAAATAACTTCGATAGAAGAAAGTTCAGTGGCTGTACATTCAATTGAAGGTGAATTGTACATAGTGTAAATGAACCATAGTTAAGTTCTGGCGGCCTTTTTATATAAACCCCTAGACAACGATTTAAAAACCCTACATGAATGTTCGGATTCCATTTCCAAGCATTCACCAAGTATATGACTGGGTTAGAATGAAAACCCTGGTATATAACGAATACCGTCACAAATAGAATGTTATTGAAAATATTTTATTGAGACTGAAAAGTATTCATTTTATTTCGTCTTGTTTTCTGTTGTCTGAATCTTGTTCGCAGACTTGCAGTTATGTGATAATTTGATTCTTTTTTATAATTATTTTTTCAATGAGTTTTTGAATCAAGTACCCACACAACAATATCTATTTTACTCAATCATTAAATATTTCCACATTTTTATTTTTTCAGTTGATATTAGTTTTCAGAGGAATTCTCAGAATGTTTATCTAGCCTTGAAAAAGACCAGAAATAAAAGTCGAAACGTCGGCATCTCAATAAGGATTTTTATTTCCCCTGTCCTCTTTGCCACTACATAGTTGAATATTGAATCTAGTTGTAAATAGAATTAAGATAATTTCACTTATGGATATAATAATATCTTTTACAAAATTAAAGCCAGAATAAAAAATATGTATGTCAGACTATCACAAAACAGAAAAATTTCTAAAAGAGAATCCACCAATTATAGTCACAAAACCAGACAAAGGTAATTCAACAATAATAATGGAAAATACAGAATATATCTCTAAAATTAAACAACAACTTAATGACACCACCACATACAAAGCAATTAAGAAAGATTTAACTTCTTCTTTGCAGAAACATAACCACTCAATAATTAGGAAATGGGAAAATTCAGACTACATATCTCCTCAGCTATCAAGAACAATATCAATTCATAACGCATGCCCCTCAAAATTAATGGTCTTCTCAAAATACACAAGAGTAACGTGCCAATACGACCACTAATATCGCACTCACAATCACTCTTCTATGAATTACCCAAATTTTTATCAATAATACTCTCTAACCTAACTAACAAGAACCGATATTATACAAAAAAGTCATTAGAATTGAAAAAAGAACTGGACAAATTGCACATATCACACGGTCACAAATTGTATTCCTTAGATGTTATCTCGCTATATATTATACTAATATACCAACTTCTTTAGTACCTAAAATTTCAGATGAAAAATGGCATTTATTAGAACAACATACATCAATTCCTAAAAGTGATTTCATAGAAGCGGTCCAACTAACGCTAGGAACATGTTATTTCAAGTTCGAGGAAGATTTTTATCAACAAATTGATGGCGTTGCAATGGGAAGCCCCATCTCTAGTACAATTGCGCAATTAGTTATGGAATATGTAGAGGAACGGGTTTTGTCAGAAAGTAATTATGACATAACAATTTTTAAGAGATATATAGATGACTTTTTAATAATAAAATCTGGAAAAGAAAACAGTTTCAATCACATAATAAAATTCACGCTAGAACAAGAAATAAATAATTCAATTAATTTTCTTGATATGACCTTAATGAGAGTAAATAACTCAATTCACACGAAACTGTACAGAAAAAAAAAACCAACACCGACAGAGTAATAGATTTCAATTCAACACATGTCAATAAACAGAAAACTGCCATTATGATCAACTACATTGACAGAGCCTTAAAACTAACATCTCCTATCCACAGACCGACCATTATACAAGAAATTACCTCATTACTAACAAAAAATAACTACCCTTCAGAACAGATAAAAAGAAAAGAAGAACCCATAACATACATACCAATACCGTACATACCTACTCTATCTGAAAAGATAGAAACCATTATAAAACCATACAACAACATAAAAATAGCACACAAACCACATTTAAAATTAAAAAGCAAATTAAAATCACCGACACCAACGGACGAAACATCACATGTGGTATACAAGATCAATTGTAGTGATTGTGAAGGTGTATACATAGGGCAGACGGAACAAAAACTGAAGGACCTACTAAAAGGACACAAATATTCCAAGACACCGACTGCACTATTTTAACACAAGACCACGCATGAGCACACATTCAATTACGAACAAACAGAAATACTAGACAGAGAACCAAACAAAAAATTTAGAGAATTTCTCGAAATGATACGTATAAAACAACATGAAAATACCATTAATGACAGAACCGACATAAAGAATTTACATAACATCTATTCCACACATCTGACCAACATTAAACAGACAACCGGACATTAGAAAGAAGAAGATATCGAAGTTGACCAACACCCAATTCTGTTAAACATCATAACCTCACTTCATTAACACAATAACGTCCGACGAAATGAGTTGGTGAAACAAAAATAGAATGTGTATATGAATATCTAAATAAGAAGGTAATAAGTGTACATATGGAATTAGATCTCTATTCAATTAAAAAAAAATTACCTATATTATATATATGTTCGATTGTTGTTGGTTCCATTGTGATAATTTATTAAGTATGTTTTTTATATATTTTACAGGCTTGAAAAAGCGCACTGACCGAAACGTAGCCTATCAAATGAGATTTCAGTTCTATTTTAAACAATAAATATATTCAGTATCAACCCTGAAATCAAATTTCACCTTATAATATCTTTTCTCCAATTCTGTGGTTATTCCGTTCATTCTTCCACATCTTGTAGAACAAAATCGTGCAAGAATATATCAGAAACGCACAGTTTTCATGGTTATATTTTATTATTCTATGTTGGTACTCCGAACTTTCCGCCACGGCTTTATCTGTCAATTCATCAATTTGCCTTGAAGAAATCAGTTCTGCCAACCAACATTTTTCAATGCAAAAATCACTAAATTATATTCATGGAAATAATTCATTAATTTCAATGAAAATGCAATGAATTAGAGAAAATAATGTATAATACTCGTACAGAAGGCTCATTCTACCACTCGTTCATTCTCGCCACTCGTTTTTGAATTTTGAACTTGTGGAAGAATACCAATGCTTTCTGCACTTGTATTATAAATAACTCTTATATGAATGATTTCATTTTCATTCATTCTACTTAAATTCCTATTTATGAATTTCACAAAAAAAGTTATTTCCTCATAACGCTATACCATTCCATTGTATTCTTTCTAAGCACTCCTTATTCATTGAATTCAAACCGTTTTTTAGTGATTTGCTATTATTTTCAACATTATGTATATGTAAACACTCAGTTGCAAAAAAAAAAAATTATATTTGGTACAGTTTGAAGTCTCATAGCTTTCTTGTTAGTAGCAAAATTCAAAATTTTCAGGTAACTGTAGATAAAATTATCAATTTCAACTTATATATTCAATAATTCGTTGAATCCTGGGTTATTAGTCTATACACAGGGTTAATCAAATGTTGTTGTTGAACCATTATTTAGAGACATTCTATGGAATGATGTAGTTATTGAATTTTCTCAGGTTACCAATATTCATCATAAATCTTTCTTCTTCAACATTCTGTTTTTTGATTCATGGCTTTAAGTGAACTTGATCATTTTTGGGACAAGTAAAGAGATTACCCAATTCAAAGAAATGTAAAAATTTTTACGATATGGCTTTGCTCATTGTGCCATGTCAGTGTGAAAGCTTAGTTTATGAGAAGGCAACAATATGTTGCTCAGTTATGATAATCGATGAGTTCAAAATTTATTCATGCAAGCTTATTGAATCTAAGTATAAAATCAAATCAATTCAATTCAACTATAATGTAAAAAACCTGAAAAAAAAACTTATTTTATAATTCAGATCAATATTTTTTTTACTGCCTGCATACGTCGGTTCATACTGTCGATTAGGTTTCGAATAGCATCTTGAGGAAATTTTTTTTCTTTGAACAAGTTCATTTTCCTCTTGAAAATGATCTAGTGCACTTAGAGACGCGAACTCAAAATATTGAAAAGAAATGGATCTAGATGATAATTGGCAATTTGAAGAAATTTGACAATGAATTTATTTTACAGGATGCTTCGATATTAGGGTTCAACAACAAACTTCTGATTAACCCTGTATATTGTCTAACAGGCCGATACTTGACAAAAAATCGAATATTCAAGATGAAATTGATAACTTTATTACAGTTCACTGAAAAGATTTAAAAAATTCGAGTCAAAAATAAGAAAACTAAAAGACCTAAAATTTTACTTCATAAAATCTTATTGCGTTTTTTTGCACCTGAGAGCAATTTGTTCCGCGGATTCATCACCTCGATCGTGTCACACTGAAATTTCATGTCTCTATATTTTTCATGAAGATAAATTAGAAACGGGGCCAGGCTGACGATAATTCAGAATACACGCATCCTAAATGCGCACAAATTGAATTACAACCTGTTCCGTTTACGTCTGTAAGTCGATCCATAGACACACGGTGAAGAAATTATGGCAGGTTATAAATTATGGAAGAGCCGTTACAGAATGATTAATAGGCGGGTGTTGCATGTGTAATAATTCACGTTCGAAATGCAATAGCAAGGACTCGGGTTTCTCATGGCTCGTGATTGCGCGAAGGAATCGGGCAGCGATGCACGGATATATCATAGATTTGTCGTGTTCTGTGCTCGCCTTCTTGCCGTTACGTACAGAAAAACAAGAAATCGTTGCGAACAACAAGTTGCTGTCTGTATTACGGGGCTGAAACACGAGAACACTAGCGTACCTGGTTGTGCTGAGTTACAGGAACATAACGATCACGCCAAATGAACCCGGTCACAAATCGCGGTATTCATGATATATCTCGATCATGCGACCTAAAGAGAGATGTTTCGCCTGATGTCATGCCTCATTTCCATCTTAAAACGTGTGCAGTGGCGTAGACAGTAGCTACCCCTATGCATAAAAAAAAGCTGGGAAATTATCTGTTCTATACACTATGTCTTCTTGATGCATATGTAAGAATTCACAACGCAGCCTAGACGCATATTAGCACGCAGCCCCATGCTAGATACTGCAGTCGAGCAGTAGACAACACGCATAGTGTGTTCGCAAATTGGGGGTTATACAAGTTTTTATATCAAGTTTATGACTTGAAGCAGGTCTCACATCAGGGGTGGGATTTATTTACTTTCATTCTTGTATGAAATGTTGGAATACCTCCATTCGCTCTCTTCATTTGAATCTGATTCAGAAGTCGAACCGAGACTTTATTATTATACAGGGTGTTTCCTAAACATGCGGCAAAAATTCAGGGGGTTGTTCCTTGGACTATTCTTAGAATATTTTGTCCTTTGATGATTTTTGAAAAACCTATTTGTTTCGAAGATATAGGGGAAACAAAATTTCAGATAATAACATTTTATTATGAAAAATTACATGAAAATTCAACTCAACCTACAAAAACTGTTGAAAATGACCACCTCTAGCCAGCATACAAGCATCCAATCTTCTCCTCATTGACTGCCGAACCCTTTCAAAAAAAAAAAAAAAAAAAAAAGAGGTTTTTCAAAAATCATCCAAGGACAAAACATGCTTAAAATAGTCCAAGGAACAACCTCCTGAATTTTTGCCGCATGTTTAGGAAACACCCTGTATATACGTAAGTAAAAACAGAAAATTCTAATAGTGAGTGAGTACCTTAAAAAAGAAAAAAATTCATAGAAATTTTTCTTCAAATAAGAATTGGGTGGTGAGCGGTTTACGAGTTATGATCAAGAATATCAGCCTGTATACGTTCCTTAATCTTTTGCCTCATTTTTTGAATTGTTTATTTATTTATATATGGACAAGCCATTTTACATATTCACAAATGAACCAAATGAACCATGCATAAAAACACACAATCAAGTGGAAAAACAAAATTGATGAAAATTATCAAGTGATCTGAAATAGTTCTTCAGTTGGAATAATGATACATTGTGAAGATCAACCTCCACCGAACCAGCAGCCCTCAATGCTCTATCGAAAGGATTGTTCATTCCGTGATTGGTTCTACTGAATTTTATATTAAATTGTTCCCAGGTTCTGAAATTCCTTTGAGAAACGTTTAAATTTATCCTTTGAAGAAGGAAGGGGCTGTCGATGAAATTATGCAAAATTTTGTATACAAGCATAATATCAAAATTATGTCTTCTGGCTTCAAGTGAAATGAGGGATAATTTTTCTCGAATCTCTTCATGTACACACCATTTAACAACGTTTTCGATATCTCTCTGAAGTAACAAGCAATCAGGGATCTTATAAGACGAAAGAGTTTTATGTCATCTGCGAACAGTAGAAAGTGACAGAATCTTGTGACAGTTTTTATGTCATTGATGAAGCACAAAAATAAAATTGGATACAAGGGTGATCCTTGTGGGACTCCTGAACTAACTTCAATACCCCCGGATAGAGTATCAGAAATCTTAATGAACTGTGTCAACCCAATCAAACGTTCCGAAATCCACTGAAGTGAGGGTGGTCGAAAGCCTAATGCTTTGAGTTTAGTAATAAGTTGCCAGTGAGGCAACCTATCAAAATCCTTAGCAACGTCTGTATATATTGCATCGACCTGTGATCTCTCGCTAAACACTGATAGGGTCAAGTCTGTGAACTATAACAGATTTGTTGTTACAGATCTTCCGGCAATAAATCCATGTTGTTCCTCATTAAAAATAATTTTAAGTAATGGAGTATTTTTTTTTAGTTATTAAAAAACCCAAAATTTTTGGAATATAGGAACTTTTCGTTACTAGTCTGTAATTTCTCACGTCGCTAATATTGCCTGAGTTGAATACCGGAGTAACATAACTTGATTTCCATTTACTTGGATATTTACCTGAATTTACAGATAAATTAAATGAAATAAAAAAAAAATGCCAATAAAACGTGTCTGCACTTCTTCAGAAACAGTGCGGAAATCCGATCGTGACCAGTATCACTCTTTTCTGCTAGATTGCCGAGAACATTCAGAACCTCAGTCTCAGAGATAATATCCAAAGTTTTCTAACTAAAAATTTCTGTAATGTCGAATGCGAGAAACTTGTCCCAAGATGTCCTGAGAGTTACTTATCGTTTAAAGTTCTATTGCCTAGCTCAGTATGAAAAAGCTATGGACGCATCCAATTGGCAAAAAGGGCTAGTGCCCACCGTTTTTCCCAGCCGTAACCTATGAAGAACCTTGTTTCATAAATAACACAACATCTGGTCTTGCTGCTGTTACTAAGGAAAAAATTGTAAATCACAAAACTGAATGAATTGTAAATTCTCTGTATTCAATAAAACACTTGGTATTTTTATATTCATATTCTTTCTTATTTCTAGTTGTATCTCTTTTCTTATATTCTTTGTGAATTTTCTCATCTGTTGTTCAAATTTCAATAATTTTTTTTACAATTCTCAATTTCTGTAGGCTTGGTTAATCGATCGTCTAGAGGTATGATTCGATTACCTGGCCTTTCGTCTTTTTCTCCGTGACTTTGTTGGATTTGTAATAATGAAACTCTTTTGAATTATTTACATCTATTTACAAAGCCACAATTATACAGTGAAAACTCAGTATTGAGAAGATCCCAATAACGTCCTAATAACAAGTTTCTTACTACTATACGGTATACGGTACTGAATTTCGTCTTTAACTCTCGTTCAATTGATTACTCGAAACGTCTTCGTCGTACTTCAAGTTTTCGGTCGTCTCGTCTTTAACTTGTTCGCGACTCGCCTTAATCTAGTCCGCGAACCGTCTTTTCGTTTACGTCTTAAGTTGACCGACCGAACTTGTCTCGTCTTTGATTTGAGTTAAACTGTACCGTCTGTACACGTCTTTCGTTTAATCTTAACTGTTTCCGTCTTCTGCTTAATTTTGACTGTGCTCTCTGTCGATTGGAACTACCCCGTCTCGAATATCCCTTCTTTTCGTTCTGGCCACACCCTTAGGGGAAAGTACCTTCTCCTAGTCCAATGAAATCTTATGTCGTACCATAGTATAAGGAAAGGATAGTAAGCCAGTGTAGTGCTTTTTTCGATTTTGTTGATGTTGAGCGCCATCTAGTTGCACTCACGTTAAGCCTCGAATTTTACCGTCAAAAAATTGGTCCGTAAAGTGGAGCCCTCTGAAAGAATTGGTGTTATTTTGAAGAACTAAAACATTTGAAATAGAGTGGTCAGAAGATTTCTATATTTTGATATTTTTTCTGCTCTACAATAAGAATTTACGCCAGTGGCGTGTATTTGTGATAAACAAGTACAATTCTACAAGTTATCATGAAATCACTAATCAGGTCCAGTCGTCATGAAATGATATCTCTAGGTTTTTTCAGGATTTATGAATGGAATAAACCCCATTTTCCGGGATATCGATATTGCAATTGAATGTATTTGAAGAATATTCGATTGATATTGTTTTGTTATAGATTGAGTGAGAATAGGTGAAGTTTCTATCAACATAAATTTCCTAATGTCGTAAGTTCCAATGAAATTTCTCAAAAGCTATATTTAGCATTTGACAGTTGGTTTCGATCATTTTTTCCCAACCTTTTACGATTCTAAGAGTTATGTTTTTTATGTTGAATGAAACCGTGTGCTATTCAAAGCATCAAATAAGTTGTTGATGGTTTCCACAAAGCGTGCAGTATTTTCGGCTGTTGCCGATACTAGTTCTCCAGTTCTTAGGGCTGTCATTATAGCAGCATAAACACTGTGACTCAATAACTGTGCTGCTAACTTCACGGTCATTTTTTGGAAACAGTTAGGATTGAGATGTTTATCCGTCAATTTTAATGAAGCTTTTCGCGTACTACTCTTTTTATCGATATCATATACTTTTTTTATATCAGAAAAGCATTTGTACTGTCCATTTAATATAAAATTATTATGCGAAAAATTGTTACGGATAGATTTCAACAGGTGACGAGTATCGAAAAATGCATAATATTTTTTTTCTTCCACGAAAAAATATGGTTTCGCCTTTTCGACTCCCAAATTTCTAAACAGTTTCTGATTAGTACTTGATAAATCACAAACTATGCCTATAGTTGAAAGTTTTGATTCTTGAAGTTTTTTCAAAGCCTCCGTAACGATGAGCAACAACGATGCATGAGACACCCCATTATCAGAGACAAAATATGCAATCGGTATTTTCCAGGAGCTGTAAATACCTCTAATCATCTGAAATAGCTTCTGAATGTTTCAAGTATTATTTTTTTTTTAATTATCCAATCAGTTTGTTGATTCCTCAGAGGAATGCAAAATATACGAGAAACAATTTCATTTTTTATTTCACGATTTCTTTCTTATCCTTCTCAAGAAATATAAGAATAGGCAAAAACAGCAAAACCATTATTTCTGGTATTTACCCTTATTCTTATCCTATAACAAGAAAGGTGAAAATAACATATTTACCCAAGTCCATGTTAAATTCTAAAGAAAAACTACCAATCAATTGATGTCGGCAACTGGACTGAGAGGTGGTTTTTGTTCCAACAACCTGACCTTCAACCCTGTCAAGTAAATCAGAACTCAATTATCACATTTAGACCACAAAAGTACCCAAACAGTAGCATATTTTGTATCAGCTTATGGGGTGCGTCGTTATTTCCTATCATTTGAAAAAACATAATCAGTCAAAACTCACAACTATAAACATAGTTTTATTGAGTACCTACTAATCAGAAACTTTTTAGAAATTCGGGGAGCGATCTGATAGTTTTTATATTCTTATTCTACACCCCTGTCTTTTGTTCGAGAAAATTATTACATTTCTAAAGTTTTACAAAAAAAGGGTTCTTTTTTATTGCACATCTGAAATAGCTTCTGGATATTTAAAGTATTAGTTTTTTTTTTCAATTATCCAATCAGTTTGTTGATTCCTCAGAGGAATGGAAAATATACGAGAAACAATTTCATTTCACAATTTCTTTCTCATCCTTCTCAAGAAATAATATAAGAATGGGCAAAAAATGCAGAAGTGCAGAACCATGATTTCTGGTTTTAACCTTATTCTTATAACAAGAAAGGAGAAAATAAGATATTTACCCAAGTACATGTTAAATTCTATAGAAAAACTACCGCTCAATTGAGAGTGAACAAAATAGGTACCAAATGGTATTTTATGATCCGGTCCTAGGGTCGTAATGCGTTCAATAATCCTTCTGACCTTGTCATAAAAGAAATTGGACGTACACAAGAAAATGCTCAAAAGATAGAAGTGTCTAACGACAAGAGATATAATAAACCATAACAGGCACTTTGAAAATTTGCCGCCTGGCATTTCCTTATCATTTTAAGATGAATATAGTTAGTATGTTCCAGGATATACTAAAATACAAATTCAATTTAATGCATCCTCAAACCCCAAAACAATTTTCATTAAAAAAATTGCATAAAAAAATCATCCAAGTAGACTAGCAGTATCATTCATTATCGCTCATTGTTCCAAATCATCGAGAAAATTAATACCGATCATCCAAAGCGGAGCTAATTTTCGAGACTAATTCTCAATCAAAAACCTCATTTTGGAAATCCATAAATAATTTTCATTACATGACAACGTTCAAAATACAATTATAGATCCTTATGTAGACGCAGTAATCCTACGCTGGGACACAGCAATACAATCTAAATGCCATAAATAAATTCATTCTCATTACAGGTATATAGATACAAAAAGAATGATCGAGCGGATTTTGAGAACATTTAATCCTCCAAGAATACACTTCGTCCTCAATTCTATGAATGATTCAAAACACTTTGTTTTTCTGATTCAGTTTAGTTAGAGGAGGATGTGTGTACATTTCAAGACCCCAGGTTTAAAAGAATAGAAAGATTCGTCGGTTCTCAATTCAAAATAAAAAAATTTTTGACCACTGAAATAGAGAAATGTCTAAAAATCACAATGCATAGGGATCAGAAAAGCAAGGTTTCAAATGAAAAAACTTTGCCAACGATTTAAAAGACGGCATTACATTTCGAATGTGGAATCTTATATTATTATTTTTAGAACTCTTTATTGCTAAATTCATATGTTTGAATCTAATATTCAATTTTTATATTTTTTTCATTGATAATATCCCAATTCTATTCATATTTCTTCGGATGAAACCACTTTCTACTATTATATGAATAATTTTAATTCAATTGTATCTATCAATTTGTTTAAATTATTCCTGAATAGAGTTAAGTGATCATTCAAACTTTTATCGTAATGCAAAACGCAATTATTCGAATAAATATTCAATGAATATTCGAATATTCAAATGTAGTGGTAACTTAATAATAACATAAAAATTGTTGGCAATGTCATGCGACCCCTTTTCAACCACGCCACTAAATGAATTATCGTATTATTTCTGCGCCAACTATAGCTCATGATTCAGCACCATCTATTATCGAGTTACTTCTCCACTTTGGGTAGTCAATAGTGTTCGATATATGCAACCCGTAAAACACCGGTTCCAACTACAGTAGCGACTCCAAGTGACCAGTTCCTTGCCGTCAAACGGCGGTTGGCTTACTATCCTTTCCTTATACTATGGTCGTACCGCCCCAAAGATCTTCGCGGATTCCTGGAATCGAATATTCTAGAAGGACTAGGGCCTGAGAAAAAAGATGAAACACATGTGGCATAATCGTCTTGTTCTGAAACTTTTCCCAACCCCATAAATCCCTCAAGTTTTACAATCGACATATGACATTCTTCGACACCCCGAAGACACATCCTTTGTGCATTATGTACAATAACCATTCGTTCCCTGTAAATTCTTTGAATTTGTCATGCCCTTGGCACTTGAAGAGACTAATAGGGCTCCACGCATCCGGTTGACCATCTCAATTATTTACAGGGAACAATAAACCGGATCCTACATTCGACCCCCCTAAAAATTAGAGTTCGACCTGAACTCATCATCGTCCTCGTCTTCGTGAGGTATCCACGGTTTCATGAATTCCGCACATGTAGATAATCTCACAGGACCTTCATGAACCCCGACTTTTTCCACGTCGTACCTGTCATTTCTCTTTGGTCGCGATACCTCATATGGGCCTAAAAACTTTCGTCTAGGCTTCTGACCCGCGCCGAATAGCGTTTTGCCTTATCGCTACAAGCTTTCCTACCTGGTACGTCTCGACCTTCTTTCTCCGTCGATCATGTTTTCGTCGGCCATCCCTTTGTACCTTAGGTACCTGATCTGCGCATTTACTTCTCGTTTGCCCTTTATCGTCTTTCCCCATGTCATTTTCGAACGCTGCAACCACTGACCGATTTTCCTTTTCACGCATTTTAACCCTTTCCCCCTGACTATTACTTCTGGGGACATCGGTCGTAATCGTTACCTGGTTTATGTGTTCCTTCTTAATCTTTAATTTCACGTCTTTCGTCTGATTGGCTCTATAGGTCTGGGTCAGTTTACCGTCTTTACTTTTCAAAGGTGGAGTATCGATGTGTTCTTTATCAATTCGTCGTCGTCGTCCGTCGTCGTTGATAGCGATATGCATCAACCAACTGTTCGCAACCGCTTGTTCCTTTGATCTCACGCTAATCCCTTCTTCCCCTATTAAAACAGTAGCCTGTTTCAAAATATTAGTACCAAGGATCGCTTGAAATCCCAACGATCCATCTATCTTCACGTCTAATTTCCAGGAACCCATCGTATTTACTTTGAAATGACCCAAACCTCTAATGATGGTGACGTCGTTATCTAACGGTAAGTGACGCAGGTATGAATATCCTCGCGAATAATGCTTATCTCGCTACCGGTATCAAAGAGAGCCTCAACCGCAACCGCCCCAAAAACAAGTCTGATCGCATTTTTGGGAACTGATTCTACCACGGCCACTTCCGTGGTTTCAACCTTTTCTCTGCAACTCGCGGCAATGTCCATGTTTATTGCATCGGAAACATTTTGTTCCTTTGCTTTTATCTGGACATTCCCTCGACTTATGCCCTCTTTTACCGCAACTAAAGCAAGATTCGCTGCTTGCCTGCGTACCGTTTTTCCCGTCTTTGATCAAATTTTTCTCATTAGTCTCGTTTCGCTTGACATAACCGTTTGATCTCACATCCTTTTTTTGGAAGTGAGAATCCCCCCTTTTGGTGATCTCCTCATATATCTTAGCTTTCTGTTTGAAATCACCAAAATTTTTCGAACCATACAATATTATTTTATTCGTGGAGGCGTCCGCAATACCGTCTTTAATATATTGTATTACCGCTTCTTCTTCAATATTGGCTCTACTGCCGATCTCTCTCATAGCGAGAATGTACTCTTGTACACTCTCACTAGATTTTTTACTCCTGCTAGCCAGGAGTTTGTGAATTTGCGCCGAACTCACACGGACTTCAAATTCCTCGCATAGCCGCTCTTTCAAGTTTGCCCACGTCTTTATCCCAGTCTGTGATTGAATGAACCATCTCGCTAAACCCGACAGAGATTTTTTCGCGAATATCAATTTTTGAAGATCTGACCAACCCGTCATCGCAGCCATTTCATTAAAATCCTCAATCCATCTCCCGACCGGATAATTATCGGCCCCCGTGAATTGTCGAATGGAATCTTCTACGTCATTAAAAGTCAAAAAAAAACTACTCCGACAATTACGGTTTTCTTCCTCGAGCTTCATTCTTGACACCGATACAGAAACAGAGCTTACTACATCGTCATTGTCACCGTCGTCATCGTCTTCGTCGTCGTCTTTTTCTAATAGGGGACCACACAAGAAACCGCACAGCCTTTTGGCGCTTTCTTCCGTAGAACCCTCGTATGGCAAATTCAAAATTTGGCATAACGCCTCTAAATCAGTGTCCGTCAATTTTTGTTCAACGTCTTTGATTTTGTCTTGATGTTCGTTATCGTCTTTGTCCCAATCAAATCCGTCAAAGTTTCGTATTGTCCTACGTCTTTTGTATTTGTCACCTTCGGTACCGAAACAAGCTATGTGCAGTGCTCTAATAGCCGGACCTTTGGCTTTCGAAATACCGTCTTCAATATGTTTTATTTCGCCTAACGAGTACATTTTCAATTTAGGTATCTACGCCGAAACGGAATGAAGTTAAATTGAATCGTCTTACTTTAACCGTTGACAGAAATTCAGTAACCGCTCACAAGTAAAAGCAACAGTAACACAAAATAAAATGGACACACACAAAAATGAATAGGAATAGGAACAAAAAACAAAATCAACACACTAAATCGACAGAAAATAAATCATCAGATTTGAGAATCGGAGATCAAAATATTCGTCTTCAATCCTGATTAAAATATACAAGAGAAAAACAGATACAGGAAAAGATTCTCAAGTGAATAAAAGTCAAAAAACAGTGAATAATCGAATGAAGTCAAATGTAATTGCAGAACCAACAGCTTATGAATTTTTTCTAGCCTCGTCTTAAAAGAAAAATTTCTACCTTGTACAATTCCTCGTCTTGTTGAACTTAATCCTTTATTCACACTGTTACACAAAAATGACCTTTTATCACTTCACACACTTTTCCTTGATGGTCCTCGTCTTTCTTCGCCCTTCTCCTCGTCTCTTGGTTGATCTTCCTTCTCTTTGTAGAATATTCTCGTCTACGTCGAATATTCGAAAATTCTTCTCAGATCCTGGACGATTTTCTCCTTAATATAGGCTTTTCACTTTGATCCCGGACGATTTTCTCCCTGAAAATCTACTTCTATCCCGGTTGATTTTCTCACAGCAAATACTTCACAGATCCCGGTTGATTTTCTCCTTGAAAATCAACTTCGATCCCGGACGATTTTCTCCTTGAAAATACTCCACAGATCCCGGTTGATTTTCTCCTTGAAAATCAACTTCGATCCCGGACGAGCCCCCAAAATGTAGGCTTTTCACAATTCAATCCCCGACGAGCCCCCAAAATGTAGGCTTGGTTAATCGATCGTCTAGAGGTATGATTCGATTACCTGGCCTTTCGTCTTTTTCTCCGTGACTTTGTTGGATTTGTAATAATGAAACTCTTTTGAATTATTTACATCTATTTACAAAGCCACAATTATACAGTGAAAACTCAGTATTGAGAAGATCCCAATAACGTCCTAATAACAAGTTTCTTACTACTATACGGTATACGGTACTGAATTTCGTCTTTAACTCTCGTTCAATTGATTACTCGAAACGTCTTCGTCATACTTCAAGTTTTCGGTCGTCTCGTCTTTAACTTGTTCGCGACTCGCCTTAATCTAGTTCGCGACTCGCCTTAATCTAGTCCGCGAACCGTCTCTTCGTTTACGTCTTAAGTTGACCGACCGAACTTGTCTCGTCTTTGATTTGAGTTAAACTGTACCGTCTGTACACGTCTTTCGTTTAATCTTAACTGTTTCCGTCTTCGGCTTGATTTTGAATGATCTCTCTATCGATTGGAACTACCCCGTCCCGAATATCCCTTCCTTTCGTTCTGGCCACATCCTTAGAGAAAAGTACCTTCTCCTAGTCCAATGAAATCTTATGTCGTACCGCCCCAAAGATCTTCGCGGATTCCTGGAATCGAATATTCTAGAAGGACTAGGGCCTGAGAAAAAAGATGAAACACATGTGACATAATCGTCTTGTTCTGAAACTTTTTCCAACCACATAAATCCAACCCCATAAATCCCTTAAGTTTTACAATCGACATATGACATTCTTCGACACCCCGAAAACACATCCTTTGTGCATTATGTACAATAACCATTCGTTCCCTGTAAATTCTTTGAATTTGTCATGCCCTTGGCACTTGAAGAGACTAATAGGGCTCCACGCATCCGGTTGACCATCTCAAGTATTTACAGGGAACAGTAAACCGGATCCTACATTTCTTCCTCAGAAATTCCCAGCATCCCATTAATAACTCCTAATTTTTCTTGTGTTTCTTCTGTTTTCATTTCAACCTTATCTATTCCTCTATGTTGATCCTTTCTTCTGTTATCATATTCATCTTGGAATTCAATAAATTCATTCTCTGTTTCTATTTCATGAACTTCAATTTTTTGTCCATTTGTTTCAAATTATCTCGAATTGCAAGTTTCAAGTCATCGGTTAACTACCTCATCAAATTATTCCAAGCATTCCAAAAAGCATATCTTTTGTGTTCGTTGTTTCTTATGAAGTTGTTCCTTCCAAAATCTCAATCTATTCATCCTCCTCATTTTCATTGAGTACCTTATCTTCTTCATGATGCTCGGTCCTGCTTCTCAATTCCATCTGATGAGCCATCTCTAAATGGCTAAAATGTAATGTATTTCAGCCCCACGTTAGGTGCCAATTGTAATGGATCTCTCAATTCGAATTTTGAAAATATTCTGAACTAGTTCCAAACAAAAATATAAATCTCTACTTGAAATAGCTCTCTATCTCAGGTGGGTTCATGGAAATTGATATATCAATTCATTCTTTTTTTTTTAAACAACAATCCTAATCTATCTAACTACCTAACAAATTGCCTAACTATTTGAAATGAAATGAAATTTACACCAACCTTTGAAAAAAAGCTTATCTAAATATTTTCTCTTCCTTTCAGTGCTTTTCCCTCTTCGTTCGAACTGAAAGTTCCATTATACTTACACATTTCCTCTCCAAAACTTCAAAAAATTCAACTTCAAATTCCTTTTCCTTTCAAAACACTCATTCGATATTATGATCTTGATCTTTTCGTCTCCAACTCCGTATTTCAATTATGACGATATCTGAATTTGCATTCAAGCATTCACACCATTATCCTTCTCAAATCAACTCCGTATTGAACTCTTTAATCTATAAAACTCACAGATAGCCTACACATTCCAAAAGGAATCAACATCCCCCAAACCGCCCTACAACAGAATGGCTAAAACAGTCAACAAGTTCAGAAAGCCATTAACCCATACACAACAAACCGAAAATCTTCGAGAAAATATAACTTATAAAGCTTTTCTTCCTTTTATCAAATGTGTAACTGACAAAATCAGTCGCATTCTACAAAAACAGGACATAAATACAGTTTTCACAGCCGATAACGAAATTTCCAAATTTCATCGAACACCAAAGAATACGTTCGATAACGAGCATTTTTGACAACCTCCCTTTTGATTATTCTGTTTACTTTATATACATGATTATAATTGATTTCTACTACTTTGCTAACGAAGTATCATATCTTTATTCGCTGAAATTGTTGATGTTCTTAATCGTTGCTTTCTTGAGAACTATTGATATGTCTTCAAATGAGATCCTTAAAACTCTGTATTTCAGTATGTACTATTTTTATTTTTACATGCTTTGTTATGTATCATGTTTTGACTTTTTTATATTGTTATTGTAGAGTCCTGAAGAAGGTCCCCATCGGGATCGAAACGTCGACTAAATGGAATAAAGAAGAGTGACATTCTAACACTTATCAATTTCCCACACCCCTTATTAAATTTATTAGTATTTTTGTATATTGGGAATTAAAATTGTTGATATTCAAGCATGAGGTTCTATGCAGCAGTCAGAAACAACTATGGAAGAATAGCATATGAAGCGTTGAGTCTTGGTCTTCGTACAATATGAAACTGGCATCTTATAGAAACCGAAGAGTGTTCCTTTTGGAATGCAAAAGACAAGGTTTACTTCCCAAACATATTTCCAGCAATATGAATTATTTGTTCAGCTCTGCAAGTGACTCAGGTTCGTCCAGACAGGTTCAGGCAATGTTGGAGAAATCGAGGCGTCTCGTTCTTCAATTTGAGATCACTGTGATTGTGACCAGGATAGAAAGAATGAGTGTGATTCTTCCAGGTTGTGGCAGATCTTGGAGGGGTTGCTTCCACCAGAGATGCTAAGTGTTTTGGATCTTACCAGTCCAGAAGGTACAGAAGAGAAGTTGCTGCTAAGAGAAATCTGATGAAGGTGAGAGCTCTATCGGATGAACTTCTAAAGAGAGTAGAACCACAAGAGAGGTGGGTTAAGAATGTTAGTTCTGTTATTATACCAGATAGAATATTGATATTCCTAGCACTGGGCCCAAAATTCGACATTGATATTCCTTTAAAGGAGGTTTCCATGTCGAGGCTGTTGTCAGATGTAGAGAGCATTATTGATCTTAATGATAGACTGTCAGATGAGGGAAAGAACATCAAACGTTCCCAAGCTGCTAATATTGTCACCAACTACATCCAACCTGGAAAAAGAACTAATAATGTTTTCCAGAGAGAATTTTACCACTGTGAGAGGTACCTGATTGAACGTCAAGAATTGCTTGTGTTACGAGCTGATAAAGACAATGTTACGGTATTGATGGATAAGGATCAGTACAAAGAGCTCTCCAACACAATTTTGCTCAATGAACGATATTACCAATTTCTTCCAAACAGAGATCCAACCATTACTATACAAGGTAAATGTAATGCATTGATTAAGCGATGGGTCAGTCAGGGCCACATAACACAAATTCAAGGTTAATAACTGCACATTAACAATTCAGTTACTGCTTGATTCTACGGTTTACCAAAGATCCACAAACCCACTCTTGCCTTGAGACCAATAATATCATCTTTTAACACCCACAAATCCAAACTGTCAGTTTTTGTATAAGACATCCTGTCTAAATATCTTTCTTCTACTAGAAGTAGATATTTTATTGAAGATTCCTTTGCCTTTGCCCAATATGTGAATGATTTTCAGTTACGTGTTGATTATGTTCTGATCAGCCTCGACGTTGTTTCTCTTTTCACTAACATTCCTGTCGAATTGGCAGTTTCAGCTGTTGGGAACAAGTGGGAAACTATCAGAAACCACGCAAGTACACCAAAAGAAGAATTCATCGATGCCATCAAGTTCCTGTTTTCTTCGAACTATTTCTTTTTTAATGGTAGGGTCTTCAAACAGGTGCTTGGTTCCCCTATGGGTTCCAACTTCAGTCCTTTCATTGCTGAAGTAGTAATGGATTTCCTTCTGGACTGCATTCTTGCCAATGTTCCTATTAACATTCCTTTCATCAAGAAATATGTTGATGACCTAATATGTGCTGTACCTAAAGATCAGGTTGCTTTCGTTCTTGACAGGTTCAATAGTGGATATGAGAGCATACAGTTCACGTTGAAGGAAGAAACAGCGAATGGTGTCCCATTCCGAGATAAAAGGGTGATTCGAACACTGGAAAATAAGCTGATTTTGGATTTGTTCCGAAAGCCAACAAGTTCAGGGAGATACTTACACTAATTTTCTAATCATCATCATCAGTGATTGAATAATTTTTCAAAATGCAAGCCAAGCAGACGAAAAAGGAGCCCATCCACTCGGTGCAGGTTTTCGGAAGGAAGTAAACCGCTCCAGCTGTTGCTTACTGCAAAAGGGGTCGTGGTCACCTCAGCGTAAATGGCAGGCCTTTGAACCAAGTGGAGCCAAAAATGCTCCAAGATAAACTTCAGGAACCAATTCTTCTGTTGGGAAAGGACAAATTCAGTGCTGTGGATATCAGAGTTAGAGGGAACGGAGACATTCTCATTCAATACGATAGGACATTGTTAGTTGCTGATCCTAGGAGATGCGAACCCAAGAAATTCGGTGGTCCAGGTGCCCGTGCCGGCTACCAAAAATCTTATCGTTAAGATTTACAAATATATTTTACTTTCATGAAATTTTCTAATGATCCACATGGACAAAAGGTGAACATGATTTTAGGATTGAAGAATCGCATTGAAAAGGTTGCCCATCCAAGTCTAAGGCGGCAGAATCTGAGGATATTGTTACAGTTGATGCTAGAAAATGGATACCTAAAAAGGTTGTTGTTCAGATTAATTTAAAATACCACTCTTTCGAAACAGCCAACGAATGGAGAGAGGGGCGCATCCACCACTGTGGAAACTGAGAACGCAGATAGAATTTTGTACTCATCTATTCCCCTGATAAATGGTATGACTAATGCATTAATTAACCTTCTGAAGACCACAAAAATAAGATTGATTCAGAAATCTTATTTTGAAATGGACAGATTATACAGTCGAGTGAAAGATAGGATGACTGTTGATAATATGAGTGGTGGGGTATATTGTATTCCTTGTTCAATATGTAGTGAGGTGTATATTGGTCAGACGTCTCAGCTTTTGAAGAGAAGGATGGCTCAACACAAAAGCGACGTCAAGAATCCAAACAAGATTTGTGTCCTAGCAGACCATAACCGGGACAACGATCATCCAATGAATTATGATTTCACCAAAATCCTTGAATGTGAAGTTAGTGGAAAGAAAAGATGTTTCTTAGAGATATATCATATCAAACGCCAAACCTGTTCGATGAATTAGAGAAGGGATGTAAACAATATTAGCTTCATATATTCTTATTTGATTCATTATGACCAGTTCAGTTCAGTGCAAGGGAAGTGGATGAATCACATGGAGGGGGAATTTCCACAAGTTCAGCAGTCGTAGGGATAACGAAAAAAAAAGATTCCTATGTTCAAGATCAGTTCGATGAGAGGGGATTGGATTTCGGTTCATGGCATCTTTTTACAATCGAATTTGTTCTGAGTTCGGTGAGAGTGAATTGCTGCGAGCAATGTGATTTAATGCTATTCTATGTTTCATCTATGTATTCTGTGGCAAGTCTGGTTGACAGCATTTTTGACAACCTTTCATTTGATTATTCTGTTTACTTTATTTACATGATTATTGATTTCTACTCCTTTGTTAACGAAGTTAACAAATTCGCTGAAATTCTTGATGTTCTTGTTCGTTGCTTTCCTGAGAACTATTGATTTGTAACCAAATAAGATAACTCTGTATTTCGGTATGAACTATTTTTATTTTTACATGCTTTGTGATGTATCATGTTTTGACTGTTTTATATTGCTATTGTAGAGTCCTAAAGAAGGTCCCCATTGGAAAAAGAAAATTTATATATATATATATATATATATATATATATATATATATATATATATATATATATATATATATATATATATATATATATATATATATATATATATATATAAGTTAGATAAGGGGTGTGGGAAAATTGATAAGTGTTATAATGTCACTCTTCTTTATTTCATTTAGTCGACGTTTCGATCCCGATGGGGACCTTCTTCAGGACTCCACAATAGCAATAGAAAACAGTCAAAATAAGGCAATCACAAATCATGTAAAAATAGTACATACCGAAATACAGAGTTGTAAAGATCTTATTTGAACACAAATCAATAGCTCTCAAGAAAGCAACTAACAAGAACATCAACAACTTCAGCGAAAAAAGATCTGATACTTCGTAAGTGAAGGAGTAGAAATCAATTATAATAAGTAAATAGGTAAACAGAATAATCAACAAAATGAGAGGTTGTCAAAAATGTTGTCAACCAGACTTGCCCAGAATACACGCACATGACAGATGAAACATAGAGTAGCATCAAATCACATTGGTCGCAGTAATTCACTCTCACCGAACTCAGAACAAATGCGATTTTTTTGAAAGATTCCATGAACCGAAACCAATCCCCTCTCACAGAAATGGCCTAGAACACAGAATTCATTTTCACGTTATCCCTACGACTGCTGAACTTGTTGAAATTCCTTCTGTATGTGATCCACCCAATTCTCTCCCACCGAACTGGTCATAATGAATCAAATAAGAATAGATGGAGCTGATATTATTTACATCCCTGCTGTAGTTCATCGAACAGGTTTGGCGTTTAATATGATACATCTCTAAGAAACATCTTTTTCTTCCACTAACTTCAATTTCTAGGATTTTGGTGGAATCATAATTCATTGGATGATCTTTGTCCCGGGTATGGTCTGCTAGGGCACAAATCTTACTTGAATTCTTGATGTCGCTTTTGTGTTGAGCAATCCTTCTCTTCAGAAGCTGAGACGTCTGACCAATGTACACCTCACTGCATATTGAACAAGGAATACAATATACCACACCACTCATGTTATCAACAGTCATCCTATCTTTCACTCGACTCTATAATCTGTCAATTTTAAAATAAGATTTCTGAATCAACATAATTTCTGTGGTCTTTAAGAGGTAAATTTATGCGTTTGTCATACCATTAATTAGGGGAATAGACAAGTAAAGAATTCTACCCGTGTTCTCAGTGTCCACAGTGGTGGATGCGCTCCTCTCTCCATTCGTTGGCCGTGTCGAAGGAGTGGTATTATAAATCAACCTGGACAATAACCTTTTTGGGTATCCATTCTCTAGCATCAACTGCATCAACAACCTCAGATTCTGCCGCCTTAGACTTGGATGGGCAACCTTTTCTATGCGATTCTTCAATCCTAAAATCATGTTTACCTTTTGTCCATGTGAATGATTAGAAAAATAGTGTATGTATCTCCCTGAACTTGTTGGTTTTCGGTACCAATCCAGAATCAGCCTATTTTCCAGTGTTCGAATCACCCTTGTATCCAGGAATGGGACTCCATTCGCTGTTTCTTCTTCCAAAGTAAACTGTATACTTTCATGTTCACTGTTAAACCTGTCTAGAACGAAAGCAATCTGGTCTTTAGGTACAGCACATATTAGATCATCAACATATTTCTTGATGAAAGGAATGTGGAAAGGAATACTAACAAGAATGCCGTCCAGAAGGAAATCCATTACTAATTCAGCAATGGATGGACTGAAGTTGGAACCCATAGGGGAACCGAGCACCTGCTTGAAGAACCTACCATTAAAAAGAAAATAGTTTGAAGAAAACAGGAACTTGATGGCATGGATGAATTCTTCTTTTGGTAGACTTGTGTGGTTTCTGATAGTATCCCACTTGTTCTCAACAGCTGAAACTGCCAACTCGACAGGAATGTTGGTGAAAAGAGATACAACGTCCAGGCTGATCAGGACATAATCAACAGGTAACTGGAAATCATTCACATACTGGGCAAAAGCAAAGGAATCTTCAATAAAATATCTACTTCTGGTAGAAGAAAGATATTTAGACAGGATGTCTGAAACAAAAACTGACAGTTTGGATGTGGGGGTGTTAACAGATGATATTATTGGTCTCAAGGCAAGAATGGGTTTGTGGATTTTTGGTAAACCGTAGAATCTAGCTGGAACTGAATTGTAAATGTACAGTGATTTACCTTGTATTTGTGTTATGTGGCCCTCACTGACCCATCGTTTAATCAATGCATTACATTTACCTTGTATTGTAACGGTTGGATCTCTGTTGGTAAGAAGTTGGTAATATTGTTCATTAAGTAAAATTTTGTTGGAGAGCTCTATGTACTGATCCTTATCCATCAAAACCGTAACATTGCCTTTATCAGCCCGTAACACAAGCAATTCTTGATGTTCACTTAGGTATCTCTTACAGTGGTAAAATTCTCTCTGGAAAACATTATTAGTCCTTTTTCCAGGTTTGATGTAGTTTGTGATAATATTAACAGCTTGGGAACGTTTGATGTTCTTTCCCTCATCTGACAGTCTATCATTAAGGTCAATAATGCCCTCTACATCTGACAACAGCCTCGACATGGAAACCTCCCTTAAAGGAATATCAATGCCGAATTTGGGGCCCAGTGCTAGAAATTTCAATATTCTATCTGGTACAATAACAGTACTAACATTCTAAATCCACCTTTCCTGTGGTTCTACTTTCTTTAGAAGTTCATCTGATAGAGCTCTCACCTTCATCAGATTTCTCTCCCTGATAGCAGCAAATTCTCTTCTGTACCTTCTGGACTGGTAAGTTTCAAAACGACTTAGCATCTCTGGTGGAAGCAACCCCTCCAAGATCTGCCACAACCTGGAAGAATCACACTCCATTCTTCCTATCCTGGTCACAGTCACAGTGATCTCAAATTGAAGAACGAGACGTCTTGATTTCTCCAACATAGCCTGAACCTGTCTGGACGAACCTGAATCACTTGCTGAGCTGAACAAATAATTCATATTGTTGGAAATATGTTTAGGAAGTAAACCCTGTCTTTTGCATTCCAAAAGGAACACTCTTCGGTTTCTATAAGATGCCAGTTTCATATTGTATGACGACCATGACTTCAACGCTTCATATGCTACTCTTCCATAGTTGTTTCTCACTTCTGCATAAAACCCCATGCTTAAATATCAACAATTTTAATTCCCAATATACAACAATAATTATAAGTTAGATAAGGGGTGTGGGAAAATTGATAAGTGTTATAATGTCACTCTTCTTTATTTCATTTAGTCGACGTTTCGATCCCGATGGGGACCTTCTTCAGGACTCTACAATAGCAATAGAAAACAGTCAAAATAAGGCAATCACAAATCATGTAAAAATAGTACATACCGAAATACAGAGTTGTAAAGATCTTATTTGAACACAAATCAATAGCTCTCAAGAAAGCAACTAACAAGAACATCAACAACTTCATCCAAAAAAGATCTGATACTTCGTTAGTGAAGGAGTAGAAATCAATTATAATAAGTAAATAGGTAAACAGAATAATCAACAAAATGAGAGGTTGTCAAAAATGTTGTCAACCAGACTTGCCACAGAATACACGCACATGACAGATGAAACATAGAGTAGCATTAAATCACATTGGTCGCAGTAATTCACTCTCACCGAACTCAGAACAAATGCGATTTTTTTGAAAGATTCCATGAACCGAAACCAATCCCCTTTCACAGAAATGGCCTAGAACACAGAATTCATTTTCACGTTATCCCTACGACTGCTGAACTTGTTGAAATTCCTTCTGTATGTGATCCATCCAATTCTCTCCCACCGAACTGGTCATAATGAATCAAATAAGAATAGATGGAGCTGATATTATTTACATCCCTTCTGTAGTTCATCGAACAGGTTTGGCGTTTAAGAAACAGCGAATGGAGTCCCATTCCTGGATACAAGGGTGATTCGAACACTGGAAAATAGGCTGATTCTGGATTGGTACCGAAAACCAACAAGTTCAGGGAGATACATACACTATTTTTCTAATCATTCACATGGACAAAAGGTAAACATGGTTTTAGGATTGAAGAATCGCATAGAAAAGGTTGCCCATCCAAGTCTAAGGCGGCAGAATCTGAGGTTGTTGATGCAGTTGATGCTAGAGAATGGATACCCAAAAAGGTTATTGTCCAGGTTGATTTATAATACCACTCCTTCGACACGGCCAACAAATGGAGAGAGGAGCGCATCCACCACTGTGGACACTGAGAACACGGGTAGAATTCTTTACTTGTCTATTCCCCTAATTAATGGTATGACAAACGCATTAATTAATCTCTTAAAGACCACAGAAATTATGTTGATTCAGAAATCTTATTTTAAAATTGACAGATTATACAGTCGAGTGAAAGATAGGATGACTGTTGATAACATGAGTGGTGTGGTATATTGTATTCCTTGTTCAATATGCAGTGAGGTGTACATTGGTCAGACGTCTCAGCTTCTGAAGAGAAAGATTGCTCAACACAAAAGCGACATCAAGAATTCAAGTAAGATTTGTGCCCTAGCAGACCATACCCGGGACAAAGATCATCCAATGAATTATGATTCCACCAAAATCCTAGAAATTGAAGTTAGTGGAAGAAAAAGATGTTTCTTAGAGATGTATCATATTAAACGCCAAACCTGTTCGATGAACTACAGAAGGGATGTAAATAATATCAGCTCCATCTATTCTTATTTGATTCATTATGACCAGTTCGGTGGGAGAGAATTGGGTGGATCACATACAGAAGGAATTTCAACAAGTTCAGCAGTCGTAGGGATAACGTGAAAATGAATTCTGTGTTCTAGGCCATTTCTGTGAGAGGGGATTGGTTTCGGTTCATGGAATCTTTCAAAAAAATCGCATTTGTTCTGAGTTCGGTGAGAGTGAATTACTGCGACCAATGTGATTTAATGCTACTCTATGTTTCATCTGTCATGTGCGTGTATTCTGTGGCAAGTCTGGTTGACAACATTTTTGACAACCTCTCATTTTGTTGATTATTCTGTTTACCTATTTACTTATTATAATTGATTTCTACTCCTTCACTAACGAAGTATCAGATCTTTTTTCGCTGAAGTTGTTGATGTTCTTGTTAGTTGCTTTCTTGAGAGCTATTGATTTGTGTTCAAATAAGATCTTTACAACTCTGTATTTCGGTATGTACTATTTTTACATGATTTGTGATTGCCTTATTTTGACTGTTTTCTATTGCTATTTTAGAGTCCTGAAGAAGGTCCCCATCGGGATCGAAACGTCGACTAAATGAAATAAAGAAGAGTGACATTATAACACTTATCAATTTTCCCACACCCCTTATCTAACTTATAATTATTGTTGTATATTGGGAATTAAAATTGTTGATATTTAAGCATGGGGTTTTATGCAGAAGTGAGAAACAACTATGGAAGAGTAGCATATGAAGCGTTGAAGTCATGGTCGTCATACAATATGAAACTGGCATCTTATAGAAACCGAAGAGTGTTCCTTTTGGAATGCAAAAGACAGGGTTTACTTCCTAAACATATTTCCAACAATATGAATTATTTGTTCAGCTCAGCAAGTGATTCAGGTTCGTCCAGACAGGTTCAGGCTATGTTGGAGAAATCAAGACGTCTCGTTCTTCAATTTGAGATCACTGTGACTGTGACCAGGATAGGAAGAATGGAGTGTGATTCTTCCAGGTTGTGGCAGATCTTGGAGGGGTTGCTTCCACCAGAGATGCTAAGTCGTTTTGAAACTTACCAGTCCAGAAGGTACAGAAGAGAATTTGCTGCTATCAGGGAGAGAAATCTGATGAAGGTGAGAGCTCTATCAGATGAACTTCTAAAGAAAGTAGAACCACAGGAAAGGTGGATTAAGAATGTTAGTACTGTTATTGTACCAGATAGAATATTGAAATTTCTAGCACTGGGCCCCAAATTCGGCATTGATATTCCTTTAAGGGAGGTTTCCATGTCGAGGCTGTTGTCAGATGTAGAGGGCATTATTGACCTTAATGATAGACTGTCAGATGAGGGAAAGAACATCAAACGTTCCCAAGCTGTTAATATTATCACAAACTACATCAAACCTGGAAAAAGGACTAACAATGTTTTCCAGAGAGAATTTTACCACTGTAAGAGATACCTAAGTGAACATCAAGAATTGCTTGTGTTACGGGCTGATAAAGGCAATGTTACGGTTTTGATGGATAAGGATCAGTACATAGAGCTCTCCAACAAAATTTTACTTAATGAACAATATTACCAACTTCTTACTAACAGAGATCCAACCGTTACAATACAAGGTAAATGTAATGCATTGATTAAACGATGGGTCAGTGAGGGCCACATAACACAAATACAAGGTAAATCACTGTACATTTACAATTCAGTTCCAGCTAGATTCTACGGTTTACCAAAAATCCACAAACCCATTCTTGCCTTGAGACCAATAATATCATCTGTTAACACCCCCACATCCAAACTGTCAGTTTTTGTTTCAGACATCCTGTCTAAATATCTTTCTTCTACCAGAAGTAGATATTTTATTGAAGATTCCTTAGCTTTTGCCCAGTATGTGAATGATTTCCAGTTACCTGTTGATTATGTCCTGATCAGCCTGGACGTTGTATCTCTTTTCACCAACATTCCTGTCGAGTTGGCAGTTTCAGCTGTTGAGAACAAGTGGGATACTATCAGAAACCACACAAGTCTACCAAAAGAAGAATTCATCCATGCCATCAAGTTCCTGTTTTCTTCAAACTATTTTCTTTTTAATGGTAGGTTCTTCAAGCAGGTGCTCGGTGCCCCAATGGGTTCCAACTTCAGTCCATCCATTGCTGAATTAGTAATGGATTTCCTTCTGGACGGCATTCTTGTTAGTATTCCTTTCCACATTCCTTTCATCAAGAAATATGTTGATGATCTAATATGTGCTGTACCTAAAGACCAGATTGCTTTCGTTCTAGACAGGTTTAACAGTGAACATGAAAGTATACAGTTTACTTTGGAGGAAGAAACAGCGAATGGAGTCCCATTCCTGGATACAAGGGTGATTCGAACACTGGAAAATAGGCTGATTCTGG
This sequence comes from Harmonia axyridis, assembly GCF_914767665.1. NCBI lineage: Eukaryota > Metazoa > Arthropoda > Insecta > Coleoptera > Coccinellidae > Harmonia > Harmonia axyridis. The sequence goes on from NC_059502.1 coordinate 46,959,772, forward strand.
ATTGGTACCGAAAACCAACAAGTTCAGGGAGATACATACACTATTTTTCTAATCATTCACATGGACAAAAGGTAGACATGATTTTAGGATTGAAGAATCGCATAGAAAAGGTTGCCCATCCAAGTCTAAGGCGGCAGAATCTGAGGTTGTTGATGCAGTTGATGCTAGAGAATGGATACCCAAAAAGGTTATTGTCCAGGTTGATTTATAATACCACTCCTTCGACACGGCCAACAAATGGAGAGAGGAGCGCATCCACCACTGTGGACACTGAGAACACGGGTAGAATTCTTTACTTGTCTATTCCCCTAATTAATGGTATGACAAAAGCATTAATTAACCTCTTAAAGACAACAGAAATTATGTTGATTCAGAAATCTTATTTTAAAATTGACAGATTATACAGTCGAGTGAAAGATAGGATGACTGTTGATAACATGAGTGGTGTGGTATATTGTATTCCTTGTTCAATATGCAGTGAGGTGTACATTGGTCAGACGTCTCAGCTTCTGAAGAGAAAGATTGCTCAACACAAAAGCGACATCAAGAATTCAAGTAAGATTTGTGCCCTAGCAGACCATACCCGGGACAAAGATCATCCAATGAATTATGATTCCACCAAAATCCTAGAAATTGAAGTTAGTGGAAGAAAAAGATGTTTCTTAGAGATGTATCATATTAAACGCCAAACCTGTTCGATGAACTACAGAAGGGATGTAAATAATATCAGCTCCATCTATTCTTATTTGATTCATTATGACCAGTTCGGTGGGAGAGAATTGGGTGGATCACATACAGAAGGAATTTCAACAAGTTCAGCAGTCGTAGGGATAACGTGAAAATGAATTCTGTGTTCTAGGCCATTTCTGTGAGAGGGGATTGGTTTCGGTTCATGGAATCTTTCAAAAAAATCGCATTTGTTCTGAGTTCGGTGAGAGTGAATTACTGCGACCAATGTGATTTAATGCTACTCTATGTTTCATCTGTCATGTGCGTGTATTCTGTGGCAAGTCTGGTTGACAACATTTTTGACAACCTCTCATTTTGTTGATTATTCTGTTTACCTATTTACTTATTATAATTGATTTCTACTCCTTCACTAACGAAGTATCAGATCTTTTTTCGCTGAAGTTGTTGATGTTCTTGTTAGTTGCTTTCTTGAGAGCTATTGATTTGTGTTCAAATAAGATCTTTACAACTCTGTATTTCGGTATGTACTATTTTTACATGATTTGTGATTGCCTTATTTTGACTGTTTTCTATTGCTATTGTAGAGTCCTGAAAAAGGTCCCCATCGGGATCGAAACGTCGACTAAATGAAATAAAGAAGAGTGACATTATAACACTTATCAATTTTCCCACACCCCTTATCTAACTTATAATTATTGTTGTGTATATTGGGAATTAAAATTGTTGATATTGTTAGAGTTCACCCTGTGTAACTCTTTTTTTAAACATGCCTACAACAAATCGATTAGTCCATCTAGCGGCAGCTAGATGAACTAGATTATATAGGACAATTGGTTCATCTAGCGGTGAATAGACGAACTAGCGTATGAAGGACGATCAGTCCTTCTAGCGGCCTATAGACAAACAGTCATAGAGGACAACTAGTCCACCTGGTGGTAAAGGAACGGTTAATGACCGTTACGTGAAATTTCCATGTTTCATTCGATGACTGAAAGTGGTGGATGTAACTCACGTGTTTTTCGATAAATCTGGTTAAAAAGAAAGTATAGTTAATGGTGTTGAATACGAGATATCTAAGTTGGTAGCAGAGCGAATAACTCTCAATTTTTGACAACAGTATTTTTGTCGATATCATTGTGAAATAATTGAAATAAATCCCATATAATAAAATGGATAACAACCAAGAATATGACGTTCCCATCAATACAGAAGCTCAAATTGAAGACCTTGATTGGATGGTTACATCTCCACACCAAGAAGAGGCAGTGAATAATACAGATTTGGCTACTTTAATAAAACAGCAAGTAGATGAAACTCTTGCCAATGAAGGGTTAGACTTTAACTGGGACTTCGTTCATTGAATCTACTAGATTTCCTAACTGAAGAATATGGAAGTTTGTCTCACAATATGCCTTTTGGTAATAGACTTCTTCATGATGCTCAAGCAATGCAATATTTAATATCAACACTATCTAAGGGGATTGCAAAAAGTCTGTTGAAAAGTAAAATCTGCTAATAGTAAATATAAACAGATCCTAGAAATGTTTTCTGGTCAAAAACATCAAGAATTTATTGTTATTGAAGAAAACTATAATAAGTTGCATTTTCGTAATTATGACTGTCCTATAAAATTCGTGACAGAATTTCAAAACAGTATCGAAGAATACAGAAAACTGGGAACAGTATTTGAAGATCTATTGCTTGCTAGATTCTTGGCAAAATTAAAATTGAGAATTGATATGAATCTGGAAATCTATATTCTAATTATTATAATATGATGAGAAGCTTGCCAGAACACCTGAGAAACTTCAATACTCGCATCCGAAAAAGGAAAAAATGAGAGTGAAGAAAGTTAAACATGGAAGAGAACTAAACACACAACCCCAATGAAGGAAATGAAGCATAATGAAAATCAGAACCAAAGAAGAAATATTGATTTCAAGAAAAGAATAAGCATGACTGATTTATTCTCCAAAGAAGAAATAGAAAAATGGATACCTATAGAATTGAAAAAAAAAAACCAAGGTGAGAAGTGTGGCACCTACTTCCACACTCAAAATGTATGTCCCTATCCAGGGTAACTCTGCTATAGGTTATAGGTATGTAAAGAAAGTGAGTATGAGAAGGATTTATAATGTATGATAGTGACTCGAACAGTAGAATCGGAGGGGGAATTGTGGCATGAAAGGTGTGCTCACATTTCCTCTACGTACTTGAATAAATTACGGAATGTGTCATCAGGTATGACGGAATTTATTTACAAAAAAAAAAAAAAAAAAAAGCAATGGAAAAATCCTCCACATGCTCTCTATCGAAATTAACTAGGAAAACGATAAACAAAGCCAGAAATGGGTCAAATAGATCATGTGAAATAATTCACACAGATTTAATTGGTCTAATCACACCAGCCACATTTGTTAACAAGAATAAATATATTCTAACCTTTCTTGATAATTATACTTGCTTTTTGCAAACTTTTGTATTAAAATCCAAAATACAAGTACCTGAGTGTTTAGAGCAAAGTTTAAGAACTTTAAAATCAATGTGTTCTGAGAAATATTCATTTAAACTTATAAGATGTCACAATGGAATAGAATTCACAGGCAATGTGACTACATTAATACTTGATAAGTACAATATTGAATTACAAACAGCTGAACCATATACTCAGAACATAATGGTACAATTGAAAGATTGAATCGCACTTAAGAAGAACGCATTCGAGCTTTACTTGTAAGTTCAGGATTTTCACTATCTTTTTGGGGCCTAGCTACTCAATGCGCAACTTATTTGTACAACAAAACCCCTTTTAACAAGAGCAATTTACTGACTTCATTAAAGCACTGTTTATGTTGATGTACTTCATTGCCCAAAATTACCCTTATAAAATAATAATCTTTATTCTCTGATCAGAAATGTTAAGATAACTATTCTAGATATTATTGGATGCAATATGAAACTGTTTTTTATTAGGGCTGAAACTTATAAGTAAGTAAGTAGGTGAGTTTATTGATAAATAGGAATAATAATAATTATAAGTTGTCTTTTCAGAGAAATCTACCACTTGTTTGTGTATTCGAAGCGATCTGAAACTCTGTTTCGAGAAAGCTACCACTTGATTGACTATTCGAGCTATCTGAAACTCTGTTTCGAGAAAGCTACTACTTGATTGATTATTCGAGCTATCTGAAACTATGTTTCGAGAAAGCTACTACTTGATTGATTATTCGAGCTATCTGAAACTATGTTTCGAGAAAGCTACTACTTGATTGATTATTCGAGCTATCTGAAACTATGTTTCGAGAAAGCTACTACTTGATTGATTATTCGAGCTATCTGAAACTATGTTTCGAGAAAGCTACTACTTGATTGATTATTCGAGCTATCTGAAACTATGTTTCGAGAAAGCTACTATTCGAGCTATCTGAAACTCTGTTTCGAGAAAGCTACCACTTGATTGACTATTCGAGCTATCTGAAACTCTGTTTCGAGAAAGCTATCACTTGATTGACTATTCGAGCTATCTGAAACTATGTTTCGAGAAAGCTACTACTTGATTAATTATTCAAAGCGATCTGAAACTCTGTTTCTAGAAAGCTACCATTAATAATAATAATAATAAGTTTATTAATTTCAATGATTATTCGTACAAAATATTGAAATATTACACAAATAAAAATGAAACGAGTCACAAGAAAAAAGAATATAATAATTATGAGAAGACTTATTTAGAACAATAAACCCTGAACTCCTCGACTGAGTAAGGTTCACACTGCACAATTAGCCTGAATTATTCTCTTAAAGGTCCCGTGATTAGAAATGACCTGTAGATGTTTCGGTAATACATTAAATAACTTGATTGCCATGTATTCTGTACCCCTTTCACGTAAAGAAGAAGAATGAATAGGGAAAAAGTACGGAACACTTTGCCTTGTATTATTAACATTTTTGAATTCTACAGAATAATTTTGATTTTTATGGAAAAATGTAAGTATTTTGTATAAATATAGTCCATAGAAAGTGAGAAAATTATGTTTTCTAAATAGTCCACGACAAGAATGCCTATTGTTGAGTCTTAGCATAGATCTAAATGTCCATTTTTGGCAAATGAAAAGGTTATCAGAGTGGATGGAGCATCCCCAGAAAATTATACCGTAAGAAAGTAAAGATTGGTAATTAGCAAAATATAGAACTTTCAGGACATGAAAGTTAACCTGATCTCTCAGAATGAAAAGAGTAAAAGAGACTGAATTCAGCCTTTTTCTAAGCTGATCAATATGTATGTCCCATCTCAGACTCTTGTCTAAAGTAATACCAAGGAAACTCACTGAATCCCTCACCGGTATCTGGTTATCGACATCACCAACAAATTTCGGGAAAACAATTTTTGATCTGTATGACCGGAAAAAAAAAACACTCGCTTTTTTGTAGATTGATTTTTAGTTTGTTGTTGTTTGTTTGATTGGTCGGAAAGATCTGAGAATATGACTAGAAATATACCACTTGATTGATTGTTCGAAGCTATCTGAAACTCTGTTTCTAGAAAGCTAATACTTGATTGATTGTTCGAAGCGATCTGAAACTATGTTTCTAGAATTATTATTAATTATTAAGAACAAAATGAAACTGTACTTTATTATAGCTGAAACTTATAAGGTTTATGTCTTTTCAAATAAAGAACCAACTCGATTTGCAGCGAAATAGTATTCTGAAGCGAAAATTCGGATTAAAAAAAAGAAAAAAAAAAAAAAAAGATTTTAATGAATTTTCTCTCTTTTACCTTGTCGGCATGGGAGGGGGTGTTAGAGTTCACCCTGTGTAACTCTTTTTTTAAACATGCCTACAACAAATCGATTAGTCCATCTAGCGGCAGCTAGATGAACTAGATTATAGAGGACAATTGGTTCATCTAGCGGTGAATAGACGAACTAGCGTATGAAGGACGATCAGTCCTTCTAGCGGCCTATAGACAAACAGTCATAGAGGACAACTAGTCCACCTGGTGGTAAAGGAACGGTTAATGACCGTTACGTGAAATTTCCATGTTTCATTCGATGACTGAAAGTGGTGGATGTAACTCACGTGTTTTTCGATAAATCTGGTTAAAAAGAAAGTATAGTTAATGGTGTTGAATACGAGATATCTAAGTGATATATATATATATATATATATATATATATATATATATATATATATATATATATATATATATATATATATATATATATATATATATATATATATATATATATATATATATATATATATATATATATATATATATATATATATATATATATATATTAACGTCCCTCTGAAGCGCTTTGGCAAAAAAAAATGCCCGGCACTAGGAGTTACCTGCCCTATATGGTGATTGTGAGAGAGAGAGAGAGAGTATATATATATATATATATATATATATATATATATATATATATATATATATATATATATATATATATATATATATATATATATATATATATATATATATATATATAAATTTTCTTTTTCCAATGGGGACCTTCTTTAGGATATATATATATATATATATATATATATATATATATATAAATTTTCTTTTTCCAATGGGGACCTTCTTCAGGAATCTATATATATATATATATATAAATATATATATATATATATATATAAATTTTCTTTTTCCAATGGGGACCTTCTTCAGGAATCTATATATATATATATATATATATATATATATATATATATATATATATATTGTCTCCAGATAACAGTCGTACTATAAATATCGTGAATCTTTAAGGGAATTCGACTGAAAGTGAAAGTTCTTTTTGTGTATGTAATTTTAATTTTAATTGTTAAAATTGTAGTAACCCTGAGGAAAGAACTAACCAGTTCCGAAAGCTTGGTATGAATAAAGAGTAAAACTGAAATCCTTCTTATCAGTCGAATTCCCTTAAAGATTCACGATATATATATATATATATATATATATATATATATATATATATATATATATATATATATATATATATATATATATATATATATATATATGACAGTTATTGTATTATTCAGTGCTTCCACATTCCCATTATACCTCCTACCTGCTTCTATTTCCAAGAGTTGTATCGTACTTTTAATGCTTGAACTTATGTGTTTTGGTGTCAGACCTTTCCTTTTACACTCCAGTAGGAAGATACGACTGTTGTAGGCTGATGCTAACTTGCTGTTCTGTGTGCTCCATCTTCTCAGTTGTGTTGCTATTTCTTGACTGTACCTCACAGATATTTCCCTATAAAATCCCATTTGTGATACAAGTACATTATTGCAGAAATGGGATTTTATAGGGAAATATCTGTGAGGTACAGTCAAGAAATAGCAACACAACTGAGAAGATGAAGCACACAGAACAGCAAGTTAGCATCAGCCTACAACAGTCGTATCTTCCTACTGGAGTGTAAAAGGAAAGGTCTGACACCAAAACACATAAGTTCAAGCATTAAAAGTACGATACAACTCTTGGAAATAGAAGCAGGTAGGAGGTATAATGGGAATGTGGAAGCACTGAATAATACAATAACTGTCAAAATTATTAGAGCAGAAATAAGCCATATAAATTACAAAATAAACTATTTAGAGCGAAGTAATAGAAAGTTGATGGAAGAAATAAAGAAAAAACTACCTTTGGAGATCATCATAGAATTTAAACGTAGACAAAAAGCAAGTTACAACAAAAAATTTCATCAAGTTAAACAACGAAATCTAAAAAAGGTGAAAAACCTTGAGAACATCAACAAAAATAAGTTAGTGGTACAAGAAAAATGGTTTAGAAACCTTACAATAACAGAGATTCCACCAAATGTGGAGAAACTTCTTTCACTGGGTTCAAAATTCAACTTACCAGTTGTGACAAAGGACATCCGAATGTTTAGACTCATTGCAGACATAGAAGACATACTTCAGAAAACAATGGAAAGCAAACGAGACTTACTTAGGTCAAAAGTGACAGGTATTGTTACAGGCCATGTTCATGCTAGAAAATTTGAAAAAACACATATGGACCAAATCTACACTGAAACAAGGGTTTTTCTCAAGTCAAATCCACATCTAACTGTATTGAACAGTGATAAAGGAGGTGTAACAGTGGTTATGGACAGAAACGATTACGAACAAAAAATGAAAGAAATATTACAGTCGGATTGCTTCATAAAGTTAAGAAATGATCCAACCCTTATGACCCAAAATAAATCCAATAAATATATAGCACAGTTAGAAAACCTAAATATATTAAGTCCCATAAGAGCAAAAACTTTAAAAAAGTACAATTCAACCTGTCCAAAAATGTACGGAAACCCCAAAATACACAAAGAAGGAATACCCATGAGACCAATAGTTTCAACTATAAATGGACCAATGACAAATATCTGTAAGATAGTAACTGACATTTTAAGTAAATCATATGACAAAAATAATGATTACTATGTGAAGGACTCTTTCCAATTTGCTGAGTTCATAAATAACTTCCAACTGCCTGAAGATTATGTCATTGTATCATTGGATGTAGTAAATTTATTCGGAAACATCTCAAACGACTTAATATTGAAGATCATCGAACAAAAATGGCATACAATAGGACAGAACACCGAAGTTCCAAGAGAACTATTTATCGAACTAGTCAACTTCATTCTTACACATAACCAATTTTCATATAAAGATGAATGGTACCAACAGACTTTTGGATGTTCAATGGGTTCCGAGGCAAGTCCCATACTCGCACAATATATCATGGACGATTTATTAAATGAAGTCATCAAAAAACTCAATTACAGATTAGCATTCCTTAAAAAATTCGTAGATGATCTCATCACTGCACTACCTGAATCAGAAAAAGAAAACACTCTGGAAATTTTCAATAGTTATGATCCAAACTTAAAATTCACGATTGAAAAGGAAGATGAAAAAAGATCCGTTCCATTCTTAGACACAAGATTATATAGAGTAGAAGGTAAAATTCATTTGAATTTGTACAAAAAACCCACTGCCTCAAACAAGATTATAAATTACCACTCAGACCATCCAATGAAAATGAAACTAAATAGCATAAAAGAGATGAATAGAAGAATAGAGAAAATTTGCCACCCAACATTTATAAAAGACTCCAAAGAGTAGTTGAAGAAGATTCAAGAAGAAAATTCCTATCCATCAAGATTAATATCGAAAATATTATATTCAACACACCATGACAACAATGTAGAAGAAGCTCCTCCACCAGAAAATCCAACAACAGATGAAATTAAATTTGGAAGTATGCCAAACATCAAGAATCTTACGAATAAAATCATAAACTGCTTCAAGGAAGAGAATATAAAAATAGCTCAATACAATGTAAAGTCAGTAAAAAGCCTGTACAGCAAATTAAAAGATCAAACACCAAAAATGGTTCAATCAAATGTGATTTACAAGGTTGAGTGTAAGGATTGTAATGGAAAATATGTGGGACAGACAACACAATGGTTAAAAAACAGAATATCACTACACAAGAGTGACATTAGAAAAGAAAATCAAAGATGTGCTTTGGCAAAACACTCCATTGAAAGAAAACATGAATTCGATTTCGATCAAGTTGAGATTCTGGACAAGCATGCAAACTATAACAAAAGGCTGATACTGGAGATGGTCCACATTAACAAGGAAACTGACGTAGTTAACAAGAAGTCAGACACTCAAAATTTAAGTAACATTTATACATACCTACTTACCTGCCCAAATAGAGAACCATATTATGAAGGCCCTAGAGATGAATGATGACGAGATAAGATATTGGATTTTCTGTATATTCTTTGTATGTTTTTCTTGTTTTTCTTTTGTTTTCGAGATTATTATAGTCATTAAATAAGAAAATATTACATTAGAAATAATCGTACATCAAACTGGTTAAAAAAATCATAAAACCAAGTCCAAAATAAAATTAGTTATTAACAAATCGGAAATTTTCAGTATGTCAAATATTTTTCTTTTGTTTTTAAAGTTGTTATAGTTATTACATAAGACAATGTTACAATTAAAAATAATCATACATCAAAACTGGTTAAAAAATCATACAACCAAGTCCAAAATAAAAATTAATTACTAACAAGTCGAGAATTGTCAATATGTCAAATGTCAGACAGTAAACTGAATGAAAGAGGAAAGAGAAAAAACGATTAAAATTATAAAATTAATGCGTAGTATTACACGAAGTAGGAGAAGATTGTATTTTGGCTAGTTTAAAGTTTAAGAATTTCAAAATTTCGAAAAATTATCAATATAAGAGTTATAAGAATCTCAAATTCTGTAAGTTTGTGTGTTTCTTTTTATTTGATAAAAACCTTTGTAGTAGCCCTGAGGATGGAATAAAATATTCCGAAAGCTTGGCAAGAGAAAAAAGAGTTTTTCTTTATTAAACCTGGTCGAGACCCTTAGGAAAGCAACTTCAAATATAAACGACCGTGATACAAGTACATTATATATATATATATATATATATATATATATATATATATAGGTTGAACACAGTTCTTATTCTCCCACTGATCATTACCACCAACGGATTGGTGGAAAGTCACCTTCCAGACAATATAAAACTCCTTGATCTAGACCTTGAGTTGATCAGCACAGCTCAGAAGGAGGTAATACTGTGGACAACAAGGATTGTCAGGATGGTTTTGACAACAACCTAGGAGAGCCTTGGTCGTGAGTCGACCCGGCTCTTTTCTACGGAGCTAACCCATTATGGTGAATAAAAAAAAAAAAAAAAAATATATATATATATATATATATATATATATATATATATATATATATATATATATATATATATATATATATATATATATATATATATATATATATATATATATATATATATATATATATATAAATAATCCCGGCACTACCATTGATTACAAACCCCACGAGGTTATATACAAACAAAAAAGATAGTAATTGAAGTACTAGCCAACTCCGTTTGAAAATGAAGTTATTTGAATGTGCTCACCTCAACTCCTCGATTTGATTTCTAATGACTGAGCTTTGGCGCATCTCTGATAATAAGAAAATACTTCATTAAAATCAACATTCTTTTTGAAAAGTCCAGATCACCCATAAAGCCCATTTTTAACAAAGTTTCCACAAAATAGTCCCATTATAATGACAACAATCAATATCCCACTAAAGACTACTGCAATCGAACATTACTGTATTCTTCTTCATGTCATTCAAACTCACATAGCACTAGGTACATACTACACAAATCTTATGTGTTTGAGATTGAGATCTTTTCTGTGCAGAGATGGTCTTGCATCCCTCAAATTCAACGTTATGTCCTGTTTCAGAGTAATGTTTGAATAAGGCAGATGTTGGATCTCCTTGGCGAATTGCGAGTTGATGCTCATATACTCTTTTAGTTATACGTCTGTTGGTTTGTCCTATGTATGTTCTACGACATGTGAAACATGGTATTTCACATACACCTTGAGACACGTTATCGATCGTATCCTTTGGTGTTCAAAGAAATTTGGAAATTTTGCTATCGGCTGTGAAAACTGTTTTTATGTCCTGTTTTTATAGGATGCGACTGATTTTGTCAGTGACACCTTTGATAAAAGGTAGAAAAGCTTTATAAGGGAAATTTTCTGGAAGATTTTTGGTTTATTGTGTATGGGTCTGACGTCATTAATGGCTTTCTGAACTTGTTGACTATTGAAGCCATTCTGTTGTAGGGCGGTTTGGAGTATGTTGATTTCTTTTGGAATGTGTATGCTATCTGTCAGTTTCATGGATCTTCATGATGTTCGATAAAGAAGATTAGGTACGCAATGAAAATGAGGAGGATGAACAGATTGAGATTTTGGAAGGAATAACTGCAAAAAAAACAACGAACGCAAAAGATATGCTTTTTGGAATGCTTGGAAAAATTTGATGAGGCAGTTAACCGATGAGTTGAAACTTGCAATTCGAGATAATTGGAAACAAATGGACAAAAAAATTGAAGTTCATGAAATAGAAACAGTGAATAAATTAATTGAATTCCAAGATGAATATGATAACAAAAAAAAAGATCAACATAAAAGAATAGATAAGATTGAAATGAAAATAGAAGAAACACAAGAAAAATTAGGAGTTATTAATGAGATGCTGGGAAATTCTGAGGAAGAAATTGAGAATTGTAAAAAAATTTATTGAAATTTGAACAACAGGACAGAAAATTCACAAAGAATGTAAGAGAAATGATACAACAAGAAATAAGAAAGAATATGAATATACAAATATCCAATGTTTTATTCTTCTTCTTCTTCGTCAGCCTTCCCTTATCCACTCCTGGGCGTAGGCCTCTTTCATGTTCCTCCATGCTGTCCTGTCCTGAGCTATCTGAAACCATCTATTTCCTGCGTACTGCTTTATATCATCAAGCCATCTTCTCTGTGGTCTACCTACACTGCGTTTCGTCTTTCTTTTTTTTTTTTTCTCTTCAGCATCGACTACTGAGGTCATTAGCCGCCTGAGACTCATGATTTCAGCTGCTCGAAAGCTCAGGTTCATTGCCTGTACAAAGTCTCAATATAAAACAAATCCAGACGAAACAAGTGAAGAAACGATCAGATACTAAAACATGGTTATAAACATATACACACATATAGATGTAGAAGATATAAATAAATAAATATATAAATAAATAAGAAATGAATATATAAATACATAAGAAATAAATATATAAATACATAGAAAGATGAATAAGTGAGTAGTATACCCGCGTTATAATGGCTCAGTAGGTTTCATATAAGGTGAATTAGAAAAGTAGCTATCTACGCAACTTTTAGATAAGTTTGTATACGTTTATCTCTTTCAGAAACCTAATTGTGTTTTTAATATCATGAAATCCACAAAGGTTATCCTTTAGTTCAGGTCCGATATTACAGTATATTCTTGCAGTTCTATATGCAGAGCATTCACAGATTATGTGAGTCAGTGTCAGTGGTTCCCTGCAATGTACGCAGATTGGTTGTTGCTCACCTCTAAGAAGGTATCCATGTGTATGTAAGGTATGGCCTATTCTGAGTCGGGTTACTTTCGTTCTTTCTTCTCTTGTCATCTGTAACTCATGTGTAGGTACAGAGGCATTGATGCATGGATGAATTATTTTTAGTTTGGTATTTTTGTTCGACCACATTTCTTGCCATTTTTCGACAAGCTTCTGATTTACGAATCTCAATGCATCAGCTCTTTTGAGTAGACACAGGTCTTGGCTAGAATTGTGGGCTGCTTGATATGCAGCCTGGTCCGCACATTCATTTCCTTCTATTCCCACGTGGCTTGGTGCCCAAACAAAGGTCACGTCAACTTCCTGCTCCTGCAGGTAAAGAAGAAGACATTTAATATTTCTAGTTATAGGATCCTTAGCGTATATTGGGGCGAGTGACTGCAGTGTGCTCCGTGAATCGGTTACAATCATAACCCGAGTTGAACTCTTTCCGACAGCACAATATAACAGGGCCTGCCATATCGCATATTGCTCAGCGAAGTAGACAGAGGACATTGGATGAAGTGTCCAGGAATGACTCTCGTTGTTTGTATAAAATGCACTTCCAACGCCATCTGCAGTTTTTGACCCATCTGTGTAAATTAACTGGGCGGAACCACAATCGGACCGTAGGAAACTGAATGACTGCCTTATTGCTTCATGGTTTATATTTCTCTTGCTGAACCTATCCATATCGAATCTGATCTTAGTACTTGAGATCAGCCAAGGAGGTCTATCGCGAATATTCTCTGAAAAAATTTGTGGCAGAAGAATGTTTTCTTCTTCCAAGTATTTATTGGAACGAATTATAGCTGGACGTGTTATAGTTGGCCTCCTCCTATATTTGGCTATTTTTTGTTCTTTTTGAAGGATCGTTCTTGGTCGTTCTTGGTCGCCAGTGTGTCACTTTATATGTCCATCTCGATTTGTCTTGTCGAGCCACGTGTCCTACCCACTGCCACTTCAATTCTGCAACACGCGCTATAATATTTACGAGCCTGGTTCTTTGTCGGATTTCTTCGTTCCTTTTTCTGTCTCTAAGACTGACGTTGAGCATAGTTCTTTCCATAGCTCTCTGCATCACCCTCAGCTGGTTTGCGGTTTTCTTAGTTATTGCCATCGTTTCCAGGCCATATGTCGCTACTGGTAAAATGCAGGCATCGAAAACTCTGTTTTTAAGGTTTACTGGGATGTCGTTATTCCTGAATATATACTTCATCCTTCCAAAAGCCATCCACGTTAGCCTGATTCTTCTTTTTATCTCTGCTGTTTGGTTTTTTTTGCCGATTCTTATTGAGTGTCCTAAATATATATATTCTTCTACATTTTCGAGTTGTGTGCCGTCAATGTTTATGTGTTCTGTGGTGTTGTTGATGAGTTTGGTCTTCGAAACATTAATTTTCAAACCGACTTTTTTCAGAGCATCACTAAGTTGTTTTAACATCTCGCTCAATTCCTGCATGTTGCTACTTATTAGGACGATGTCATCAGCAAAACGAAGATGGTTTAAGTAGGATCCATCTATATTTATACCTTTCGTTTCCCACTCCAACGATTTAAACACATTCTCCAGCGCCAACGTAAACAGTTTCGGTGATATAGTGTCGCCCTGACGTATTCCTCTACCTATTCTGATCTTATCCGTCTTTAAGTCATCGTTAATTTTGACCTGGAACGTGGCATTTTTATATATATTCTGCAGTAATTGTGTATAACGAGAATCAATTCTGGCATCATGCACTGCCTGTGTGAATGCCCACGTCTCTATAGAATCGAACGCCTTATGAAAATCGATAAATGCCAGATATAGGGGTACATTGTATTCAGTTGTTTTCTCTATTAATGTTCTTATAGTCTGTAGGTGGTCGATTGTACTGAACCCCCGGCAAAACCCCGCTTGTTCTACAGGTTGGTAGTCGTCGAATTTGTTGATCAGCCTGTTGGTGATTATTTTTGTGAGCAGCTTGTACAGGTGTGACAGAAGGCTTATTGGTCGGTAGTTTTCTATATAATCACTCTTCCTTTTTTTGAACAGCAGAATAACTTCTGCGTTTTTCCAAGTATCAGGAATATTGCCCTCGTGCAAACATTTATTTAGAAGAATTTGCAGGGGCCTTTCGATAACTTCTTCTGCCATTTTTATCATCTCACTTGTGATTCTATCTTCTCCGGGACTTCTTCTATTCTTCATATTCTTCAGTGAAGCCCTTATTTCTTGTTGGGATATCTCTGGAATATCCTCAGATCCCACATTGCGAACTATCCCACGTTCAACTGTTGGAGCAGACTCGATGGAGGTGTAGAGAGCTGTATAAAATGTCCTGATGTGTTCGACTATACTTTTGTTATCTGTTATCACATTTCCCTGCTGGTCATTCATTTTGGTTATTCTATGTTTGCCTTGTGATAATTTCGACCTTAAAACCCTCATGTTTGAATTTTCTTCTATTTCATTTTCGATAACTTTGGCATTGTATGCTCTGATGTCTCTTCTCACTTCTTTATGTATTATTTTATTCAATTCCTTATAGGCATGCGTATCTCTGGGCATTCTTCTCAATGTTTTATTGAATACAGAGAATTCACAATTCATTCAGTTGTGTGATTTACAATTATTTCTAAGTAACAGCAGCAAGATCAGATGTTGTGTTATTTATGAAACAAGGTTCTACATAGGTTACGGCTGAAACAAACGGTGAGCACTAGCCCTTTTTGCCAATTGGATGCGTCCATAGCTTTTTCATACTCTGAGCTAGGCAATAGAACCTAAAACGACGAGTAACTCTCAGGATATCTTGACATCACAGAAATTTTTAGTTGGAAGACTTTGAAGATTATCAGCATTCCCGAACACAACATTACTTAGAAAGTACAAAAGATTTGATGTCAAGATATTATATCCCACATCAGCCTGTAATCAAAGAAGGACGCAATACAACCGTTAAGAGGTGTATTCGATGCGAGTTCAAAAACCTGTACTGGACTGCAGAAATCGAAAAAAAGTACAAGCTGGTGAAATTAGATAGCGATAATCAGCCATTACCTTCAGTACTTAGGAGAAAAAACAGGGGCGATCCTATACAAACTCACGAATTAACTACAGTAACCACGGCACAGTACTGCTAGCATTTCTTATTCAGGCGAAAATGCTAATGCATATTATATGGAAGAACAACACTTCATGGGACGAAACACCACAACAGCAAATAAGGAACGCTTGGAAAAACTTCAAAATCGAGCTTCCAAAACTAGAAGAAAATCATATTGTCATCATATTCACGTTGGTATTGACGTCATTAGAATCATTTTATATATATCATACTTGTTAGTTTTAGGAATGAAGTGCATTTTACACACGATCTGCTTTTCAGTCACAACCCTTGAGTCCTTGAAAAACCCACTATCTTAAAACTCAAGGTAATGTTGTGACGCAAACCCAACAGTTAACTTTGGTAAAATGTTACAATTCGCACCACTCTTTACTATTGTTCGCTTAAAATAACCGCATTCAAGAATAATAATTTGCAGAGACTCGCTCGCACCGACTTTCTTGCTTGACGACATGTTGAAGAATACTCAGGAAAATCCAAATAAATATAAATATTCAGCTATAATGAATAAATTAATCTTACGTTTCGGTAGTCATTTATCCAATTTGTAGTAAGGATTAATAAAGATCCGATAAACTGGTATAATTATCATAAAAAAAAGGACTGAAAGAAACAACGTGTATCTCAGAAACAAAGGAATAACGAGTTCATGTTTGAAGGTTTATTATTTCAAAATTATCCAAGGAATCTTCCATTTTATTTTTCACCTCCAATTTAGGAACGCCCTGTATATATTCGTCTGAGAGACTGTTCCATTGCCTTAAATATCGAACCCTCAATAGTTGAGCTTTGTAGAATAGATCATTCAATCCTTAATAACTCCAAAAAAACTCATTGACACTTTTTGTTTCAGTCTTTTTTTGGTCGAACCTACAACAACTTAAGCTCCATATCCGAATGCAAGAACAACGGAGAATGTGTCATCAACAAGAAAAATCGGACAACTTGCAAGGCCTGCCGCTTGAGGAAGTGTCTACTTGTGGGAATGTCAAAAAGTGGCTCAAGATACGGAAGGCGCTCAAACTGGTTCAAAATACACTGTCTTCTTCAAGAGCAGCAGTCCGGCCAGAGCATGAACATGGCAGCGGCCCTTTTGAGACCTCACCCTTATCTAACTCGCTTTATACGTCCTCCACTTGCAACGATCACCAGGGAAAACAGAAGTTCAGAATCAGATAGCGGAGCGTCCTCCATCGACGTTGAAGACGATAAGTCCTTATTCCACGAGAACACCGCGAAACCCTGCTCGTTAGCGCCAAGCGACCGCGAGTGTGCCTCTGACCAGTCGTCGTCGAAAAAACAGACATCGTTGACTAGTGATAGCGACTACTTCTCCAGGAGAAAGCTGATGCACTGCCATATACCATCAACATCTCCTACTTCCTTACCTTCCAACGGGTTGATGCCCAAATGGCTTCCACCTCTTTCCGTCTTCAGTCATCCGTCCATTTGGAAAGACTACTGGGTTGAAATGCCTTATGCACCTTTTGCGCCCACGCCACCTATGTGCCAAGATCAACCGATAGATTTATCCGTTAAGACAAGTCCACTAGTGTGTTTTGTCAATTCGGATAGTGAACGTAGGACGCCTGAAGGACACGGCAAATCGGCACCGTTGGATCTTACCTTAAATCGAAAAACGACAGATGTTACTAATTGTTGAGTTTACAATGTTCCTTGTATATTATTAACAGCAATCTTTGTTCTCAATGTCTGCTTCAATTTTTTTGAAAAGACTCACAAGTAATAGCTGAACAGCAGTGCTATAAAGTCGACCACTGAAATTTGTGATAGATTATTTTGTTCTGAGGAAGTGTTTTGATGAAAATTCAAAGCATAAGTCATTTCATTGGCTGGTAATATTTTGGAGAGCTATCAGAGGGATATGGAAATTAGATAGGTTATTTTATGATAAAGTTGGCTTGAAATTTCATTCCACCTTTAGAATATTGCCTGTCGTTCTGTCAGATTAATTATGAAAAATACTTTAATTTTACATTGAATTATTGATATTACTACTTCGGTTACCGTTTTCATGAGACATTTTTCATTCGATTTCGATTACACACTGGAATAAAAAGTGAGTAATTTGATTCTATAGCTGTTTACCCGAAAGCTACAAGTATCGAATCTTCATTTCTTGACGTACGTATAGATTCAAAGTTTCTGACAGTTGCAACGGTACCTCATGGATTTATCTTTTCAATTCTGAAAATTTCCGTTGGATCCATGGCATTTTCCATTAAAAATCAGAATATATAATAGAAAACACCAGGTACAGTCTTATATTTCGACAGTTATAATCATCTACAAAAAAAATTGAAATTCCGATTGGAATTTAAATCTAACAAAATTCAAAATTTCAGACAGTCTTTAAATATGCCAAAAGTGACACCACATGACTTTCGAATGGAAATTTTCTAATGAATGCTACTGAGTATATAATTTATTGATTGAATTCTCATCGAAAATAATAGTTGCTATTTTCACCGACAGAGGCAGGTATATATTTGAAAAAAATTAATGATATTTATTATAAATATAAAAAAAAAACCACTCGACTTTCATCCTGTTCTCAAAACTGAGAACTAAGTTTTGAGAATGGGATGAACCCTAAACATGCATGTCAACGATATTTCACATATTTATTAAAAATTGTGAAACGCATAGTCAAGTTTTTCATTTCATATTCTTTTATTTAGGTACATCAAAGATATGTTTCACCAAGCGATATGCGAGGAATCAATTTCGATAATGATATTTATTTTATGTAATATGAATGGAAACTTCATTCCAGTGAAAAATAATGAAGATTCAGTTGTATAGGTAAATAGTGACGAGTTAGGCGATGAATTGAGAATATTAAGTTTTACATCTCTTGTGATATTCTAGATGAGAAGCAGAAGTTTTCCAACTTCTGTTCAAAGATGATGTAAATAGTAAATAAAACTCTGATAGTTCAAAATTACAAAAATTTAGCTATGACGATTAATATATTATCAGTACCTGATAACAAAGATTACTCTTATTTCTCATATTTTCATATTTTTTTTCATTTTATATATGGATTTATATTTATATACGATGGTCAGTTAAAGGTGAGAAATACAGTAAAAATGTTTATATAATATGTAAATTCAGGATTATTTTTATATGAAATTACTCGGCCAGTAAAAAACGTGCCTTATGTTAATGATTTTTATATTTTGCTATAATAAAATGTTTTGTTGAATCGAGTGAGTTTTTTATTGAGCCCTTATCCTCCGAATGGATTGTAAAATGTTTGTAATTTTCGAAATTTGAGCCGGGGAACTTGAAATTTTCAGAGTGGGTTCGAATCTCAATTGTCGCACTAATGGAAGATTGTGTTCGTGTTAATTTCAATGATTCACATTCGGTCGAGGAATTCAATGAGCCCAATCCGATCAGGTTTTACGTAAATATGAACGTTCAAAGATTTTTTTACGATACATTATGATGAAACCATATTTACGTAAAACCTGATCGGATTGGGCTCATTGAATTCCTCGACCGAATGTGAATCATTGAAATTAACACGAACACAATCTTCTATATATATATATATATATATATATATAAATATATATATATATATATATATATATATATATATATATATATATATATATATATATATATATATATATATATAGTTATAAGTATGATAAGGGGTGTGGGAAAATTGATAAGTGTTATAATTTCACTCTTCTTTATTTCATTTAGTCGACGTTTCGATCCCGATGGGGACCTTCTTCAGGACTCTACAATAGCAATAGAAAACAGTGAAAAACATGGCAATCACAAAACATGTAAAAATAGTACATACCGAAATACAGAGTTGTAAAGATCTTATTTGAACACAAATCAATAGCTCTCAAGAAAGCAATGAACAAGAACATCAACAAATTTAGCGAAAAAAGATCTGATATTTCGTTAGCACAAGAGTAGAAATCAATTATCATATGTAAATAAGGTAAACAGAATAATCAACAAAATGAGAGGTTGTCAAAAATGTTGTCAACCAGACTTGCCACAGAATACACGCACATGACAAATGAAACATAGAATAGCATTAAATCACACTTGGTCGCAGTAATTCACTCTCACCGAACTCAGAACAAATGCGATTATTGAAAGACTCCATGAACCGACTCCAATCCCCTCTCACAGAAATAGTCCGGAACACAGATTTCATTATTACGTTATCCCGACTGTAGAACTTGTGAAAATATTCATTCCATTTGATCCATCCAATTCACTGCCACCAAACTGGTCATAATGAATCAAATAAGTATAGATGGAGCTAATATTGTTTACATCCCTTCGGTAATTCATAGAACAAGTGTGGCGTTTAATATGGTACATCTCTAAGAAACATCTTTTCTTTCCACTAACTGCACATTCAAGAATTTTGGTGGAATCATAATCCATTGGGTGATCTTTGTCCCGGGTATGGTCTGCTAGGGCACAAATCTTATTTGGATTCTTGATGTCGCTCTTGTGTTGAGCAATCCTTCTCGTCAAAAGCTGAGATGTCTGACCAATATACACCTCACTACATATTGAACATGGAATACAATATACCACACCACTCATATTATCAACAGTCATCCTATCTTTCACTCGACTGTATAGTCTGGCAATTTTAAAATAAGATTTCGGAATCAATTTAATTTGTGTGGTCTTTAGGAGGTTAATTAATGCATTAGTCATACCATTTATTAGGGGAATAGAAGAGTAAAGAATTCTATCTACGTTCTCAGTGTCCACAGTGATGGATGCGCCCCTCTCTCCATTCGTTGGCTGTCTCGAAGGAGTGGTATTGTATATCAATCTGGACAACAACCTCTTTGAGTATCCATTTTCTAGCATCAATTGTAACAATAACCTCAGATTCTGCTGCCTTAGACTTGGATGGGCAACTTTTTCGATGCGATTCTTTAATCCTAAAATCATGTTTACCTTTTGTCCATGTGGATGATTGGAAAAATAGTGTAAGTATCTCCCTGAACTTGTTGGCTTTCGGTACCAATCCAGAATCAGCCTATTTTCCGGTGTTCGAATCACCCTTGTATCCAGGAATGGGACACCACTCGCTGTTTCTTCCTCCAACGTAAACTGTATACTTTCATGTTCACTGTTGAACCTGTTTAGAACGAAAGCAACCTGGTCTTTAGGTACAGCACATATTAGATCATCAACATATTTCTTGATGAAAGGAATGTGAAAAGGAATGCTAACAAGAATGCAGTCCAGAAGGAAATCCATTACTACTTCAGCAATGGACAGACTGAAGTTGGAACCCATAGGGGAACCGAGCACCTGTTTGAAGAACCTACCATTAAAAAGAAAATAGTTAGAAGAAAACAGGAACTTAATGGCATATATGAATTCTTCTTTTGGTAGACTAGTGTGGTTTTTGATAGTATCCCACTTGTTCTCAACAGCTGAGACTGCCAACTCTACAGGAATGTTGGTGAAAAGAGATACAACGTCCAGGCTGATCAGGACATAATCAACAGGTAACTGGAAACCATTCACACATTGGGCAAAAGCAAAGGAATCTTCAATAAAATATCTACTTCTGGTGGAAGAAAGATAATTAGACAGGATGTCTGAAACAAAAACTGACATTTTGGAAGTGGGGGTGTTGACAGATGATATTATTGGTCTCAAGGCAAGAATGGGTTTGTGGATTTTTGGTAAACCGTAGAAGCTAGCGGGAACTGAATTATAAATGTACAGTAATTTACCTTGTACTTGTGTTATGTGGCCCCCACTGACCCATCGCTTAATCAATGCGTTACATTTACCTTGTATTGTAATGGTTGGATCTCTGTTAGGAAGAAGTTGGTAATATTGTTCATTGAGCAAAATTGTGTTGGAGAGCTCTATGTACTGATCCTTATCCATCAATACCGTAACATTGCCTTTATCAGCCCGTAACACAAGCAATTCTTGATGTTGACTTAGGTACCTCTTATAGTGGTAAAATTCTCTCTGGAAAACATTATTAGTCCTTTTTCCAGGTTTGATGTAGTTGGTTATAATATTAGCAGCTTGGGAACGTTTGATGTTCTTCCCCTCATCTGACAGTCTATCATTAAGGTCTATAATGCTCTCTACATCTGCCAACAGTCCCGACATGGAAACCTCCTTCAAAGGAATATCAATGCCGAATCTGGGGCCCAGTGCTAGGAATTTCAATATTCTATCTGGTATAATCACAGAACTAACATTCCTAACCCACCTTTCTTGTGGTTCTACTCTCTTTAGAAGTTCATCCGATAGAGCTCTCACCTTCATCAGATTTCTCTCCTTGATAGCAGCAAAAGAAGAGTGAAATTATAACACTTATCAATTTTCCCACACCCCTTATCATACTTATAACTATTGTTGTATATTGGGAATTAAAATTGTTGATATATATATATATATATATATATATATATATATATATATATATATATATATATATATATATATATATATATATATATATATATATATATATATATATATATATATATATATATATATATATATATATATATATATATATATATATATATATATATATATATATATATATATATATATAGACGGAGCAATGTCTGGACTATACGGCGGGTGGGGTAGGACTTCCCATTTGAGCGTTTCTAAGTATGTTTTCACCGGCTGAGCAACATGTGGGCGAGCATTGTCATGTTGCAAAATAATTTTGTCGTGCCTGTCGGAGTATTGTGGCCGTTTTTCTCGCAGTGCGCGGCTCAAACGCATCAATTGTCGTCGATAGACCTCGCCTGTGATCCTTTCATTCGGTTTCAGAAGAAGATTTTCTTATCGAATTTTATTTCATATTGCATGTTGCTAAATAAATTAAATGAAGGTAATACAGATCCGACCCGAAGAAAATTGGATAAGGGTCAAAATCACCTGAAAATCTACTTTGAATGACATTGTATTATATATCGTTGAATTCAGCGTTAAAAGTTATTTCGAAAAATGTCATAAAATATGCAGGTCCGTATTGAAAAAAATGAGGTTGAGGGTGGCCCAGAGAGTACGAAACGTTGGATACGAAATCTGATTACGTCAAATTGAGGATAATTTACTGTCAAATAAAAAATTCCTGTGACATTTTTTGATGATATTTGAAATGAAGTGGGAAAAAAAAGAAAAATCAAAATGACATAATTTACTTTTCTAATGATATCTCGAAAACCGGCCCTGATAATCTCGATTTGTTTGAACTGCTTGATAATGCTTCTATGCATGCAACTTTTTGTCCATTTGACCGACCTTCTAACTCTTATGGTTTAAAAGTTACCAATACAATCCCATTGAAAAAGTGGCCACCCTGTATATATATGAACTTTGTGTGTTCCGGATTGGACCGCGTTTAATATTTTGTCGTGTTCGACGTTTCGGCTCCGATTTTGGAGCCATTTTCAAGAACCGTTGACTTTACGCCGGGGTCTCAATCTGCCTACTCCCCAGGTATCATCAACAAGAGTATTCTCGTTGGTGTGGTTATCTTCCGTCCCTCGAGGCAACTGAACGTTAACCACGAGAGGTCCTGTATTCATAGTAGTAGGAGGTGAACCACGTGATGGAGGTTGCGCAGTTGTTAGGCAGCCTCCAGTCATTGATCGAGCTGTCGTGGATCGAGTTGTTATTGATCGAGTCGTTTTCGATCGGTTTGTTGTCGATCGAGTTGTTATCGATTGTGCAGGAACCGATGGTGATGTCACGTGACTTCGAGTCATCGATCGGGTTGTTATCGAACGGGTGGCAACTGGGAGCCTGGTACGGGTGGTATGAAGCTGAACTGTCGATCGGGTTGTTGTCGGGGGCTGAGTTATCGATCGATGTGTTGCCATGAGACGGGAAATCAAAGGTTTCCAAGTGTTGGGTAATCCTTGACCATCATCCCGTTTGTTGAGACAATTGGGTCGTTTGTCGATCTCGAGTGCTTCACGGATTATCCTACAAGTGAGGGTTCTCTCTGCAGAGATGGTCTTACATCCCTCAAAATCAACGTTATGTCCTGTTTCAGAGTAGTGTTTGAATAGGGCAGATGTTGGATCTCCTTGGCGTATTGCAAGTTGGTGCTCATATACTGTGTTAGTTATACGTCTGTTGGTTTGTCCTATGTATGTTCTAGAACATGCGGAACATGGTATCTCGTATACTCCTTGAGACTCGTTATCGATCGTATCCTTTGGTGTTCGAAGAAATTTGGAAATTTGTTTATCGGCTGTGAAAACTGTTTTTATATCCTGTTTATTATATTAGACGCGGTCCAATCCGGAACACACAAAGTTCAAATATTTCCTACCGCGGAAACCTATCCGAACATATATATATATATATATATATTTTTTTTTTTCACCATTTAGGGTATGGCTGTTCATGGAAATGCCGGGTTAGGTTCACCAAGGCATTCTCTTATTCACTTATTCACTGGTTAGGAACCCGCGTATTATACGTGTTGTCCACAAGATGACCTCTCGTTGTGCATCGCCGATTAACCTTTCTTCCAGTCCAAGGCGGTTATATATATATATATATATATATATATATATATATATATATATATACAGAATGATTTCTAAGGGAATCGACCAAGTTTTACACCAAAAAAATATACTCTGTTTTCTTTGCCGAGCTTTCAGAAAAAGAAAACAGAGTATATTTTTTTGGTGTAAAACTTGGTCGATTCCCTTAGAAATCATTCTGTATAAATCACGACCATTACTGCATCTAAGTTATATATATATATATAAATATATATATATATATATATATATATATATATCCAAGGCATATATATATATATATATATATATATATGTCCCACACCCCTTATCTAACTTATAACTATTGTTGTATATTGGGAATTAAAATTGTTGATATATATATATATATATATATATATATATATATATATATATATATATATATATATATATAGACGGAGCAATGTCTGGACTATACGGCGGGTGGGGTAGGACTTCCCATTTGAGCGTTTCTAAGTATGTTTTCACCGGCTGAGCAACATGTGGGCGAGCATTGTCATGTTGCAAAATAATTTTGTCGTGCCTGTCGGAGTATTGTGGCCGTTTTTCTCGCAGTGCGCGGCTCAAACGCATCAATTGTCGTCGATAGACCTCGCCTGTGATCCTTTCATTCGGTTTCAGAAGCTCATAGTAAACCACACCTAGCTGGTCCCACCATATACAGAGCATGAGCTTGGCGCCATGAATATTTGGCTTGGCCGTCGATGATGATGCATGGCCGGGTAGTCCCCATGATTTTCTTCGCTTCGGATTATCGTAACGGATCCACTTTTCATCGCCAGTCACGATACGATGCAGAAAACCCTTTCTTTTATGTCGCTGAAGCAGCTGTTCGCAAGTGAAAAAACGCCGTTCGACGTCTCTCAGCTTCAGTTCGTACGGCACCCAATTTCCTTGCTTTTGGATCATTCCCATGGCTTTCAAACGCTTGGAAATGGTTGTTCGGTCAACTCCCAATGCTTCAGCAAGTTCTTCTTGCGTTTGACACGAATCTTCATCAAGCAAAGTCGCCAATTCTTGATCTTCAAAGATTTGCGGCCGCCCGGATCGCTCCTTGTCTTCCACGTCGAAATCGCCACTTTTGAAGCGTCGAAACCATCCGCGAACACTTGAATCATCGACACAACCTTCTCCATAAGCTTCCTGAAGCAACCGATGCGCCTCGGCAGCAGATTTCTTCAAATTGAACCAATAAAGTGAAACTTCCCGCAAATGACGTCGACTCGGCTCAAATTTCGACATTTTCACGATTTCAAAAATTTATGATGCGAAAAAATTTCAACTAATGTGTTAGTGTGGAATTGTTGACAGATGAATAAGCTTTGATTATGACATATGTAACCATTAAATACTCGCACAGTATTGGTGGCGCCATCTCTTACAAAAAACGGAAAGACTTATTCACACACCTGATATATATATATCAACAATTTTAATTCCCAATATACAACAATAGTTATAAGTATGATAAGGGGTGTGGGAAAATTGATAAATGTTATAATTTCACTCTTCTTTTGCTGCTATCAAGGAGAGAAATCTGATGAAGGTGAGAGCTCTATCGGATGAAGTCCAAGGCGGTTATATATATATATATATATATATATATATATATATATATATATATATATATATATATATATATATATATATATATATATATATATATATATATATATATATATATATATATATATATATATATATATACCTTACCGCAGGGTGGTACAATTGTACTATCGGGAGGTGACGTTCCCGCGTACCCGAGTCGCCCGATATCTGAAGGTTAGCAACCTCAGTATCGTTGATTTAAATTCGCTGTTCATACTAGGAGAGGTAGACAGGGCGGTGAGGGGCAGCGGGCTGGCCCCTCTCGGAGCCGTCCGGAGGTAGAGCCCGATGGGAGCAACTGTGGACCGAGCGGCGCAGCCTCCCGAGATGGTACCGCAAGCCAAAATCTCGTCCTCTCTACATCTGAAAGAGCTCTTGGCTTGGTCGAAGCATTTGCGCGGCCCGCCGAGGAGACTCAAAGACGGGATGGAAGAATACGATGGACTGAAGAGGAAAATATCCTGTTGATGCGTGTTCATTTTATAGCAGTAGATTTGGAACAAGTAACGGAAAACTCTTATAGGATTATATTGACCCAGACTTGGAATGACATCAGACCTGACAGGCACTCGTATGCTAATTTGCTGTCCAATAGAGTAAGATGGCTGCTAGAGGAGGAGAAGTTCACACAAATTGAACTTGACGCCATTCGTAACAGTTGTTATCCGAGAGGTGCTGTTCTCGGCTTGTCTGATGACCCACCCGAAACGACCTCAACCAACAGTCAAGAGGAAAGACCGAGAAACAGTAAGTTGGAGGGAAAATTCATCAAAAACCTTCTTATGTACAGTGGAATACCGGCTGAGAATAGACCTAGGATACCTAAGTTGAGAGCTTCAAGGATTGTGATGAGGAAAGTTGACGACCTTGATAAGATATTGGACCAAAAAATCAACCAAGACCACACTATAGAAGAAATCGTGGATTGTGTCTATGCTGCTGCCCTGACAGTGTGCGGTGAGATGGGTGTAGATATCCGGGAGGTGAAAAAAAACAAAAGCAGTGGACCACCACCGTGGAAACATCGTCTGGAAGAAAAGATAAACGAGATGAGAAAAAAGATTGGTATTTTACAAACTTACCTGAACGCTGAGTCACCGTCTTTGAGGATTTTAAAATTAACTCACCGGATAGCCTCGGATGCTGGAGTCAAAGCTGGAAGGGAACATTTCAAGCAGCAGATGATACTCGTTTCCGAAAAGCTGAAACAGAAAATAAAAATATTAGGTAATCGAATAAGACGCTATAACGAAAGGGTGAAAAGGTATAAAAATAACAAATTATACCACCAAAACCAGCAAAAATTTTTCAGGAGCTTGGAGGACGGACCATCTGAAGCAGGAGAACCGCCAAGGGAAGAAGCCATGCATTTTTTCTGGAAGGGAATATGGGAGGTAGAAAAAACGTATGATAGCCAAGCTTCATGGATCAAGGAGGCGGAAAAGGAATCGTCCAGATATTCCAGTGAAAATGTAGAAATCACCGTTGAGGATATAAAATCGGTACTCAGAAGAACTAACAACTGGTCGTCTCCGGGTGTGGATGGAATACAAAATTACTGGTGGAAACATTTCATGGCTACTCACCAACATTTAGCAAAAATCTTCCAGCAAACCTTAAAAGATCCTACGAAAATACCCCATTATTTCACGCAAGGAAATACTATTATGATCCCAAAAGGGGAAACAACCCAAGACCCAGAAAGATATAGGCCAATCACCTGTCTTCCTACGGTGTACAAAATACTTACAGGAGTTTTAACACGACACATTTCGCGACACGTTAGCAAAAATAACATACTAGCTAAGGAACAGGGTGGATGTCGTGGGGACACTCGAGGGTGTAAGGAGCTGCTAATAACAGATTATGTCATCGCTAAACAGGTGAAAAAGAAACAGAGGAGTATATCGGTTGCCTGGGTTGACTACAAAAAGGCCTTCGATTCGGTGCCACACTCCTGGCTGATTAAAATTCTAGAGATATATGGGGTCCCTCAGGCAATTATTGATCTTCTAAAATACCTGATGAAAACTTGGCGCACAAATCTGATTGTCAACACTAAAAACGAGCACTACAAAACAGGAACAATAAATATTAAAAGTGGCATATTTCAAGGAGACACCCTTAGCCCCCTCTGGTTCTGCCTGGCGATGAACCTCCTCAGTCAGCTCATTAACAGACAGAAATATGGATATATTGTGGAAAGATCGCGGAACATCAAAATAAGCCACCAAATGTATATCGATGATCTCAAATTATATGCTGCTAATGAAGAGGAAATGAAAAAACTTCTCAGGATAGTTGCGTCCTTCACGAAGACTATAGGGATGGAAATTGGGATGGATAAGTGCGCGGTGGTTCACGTAAGAAGGGGGCAAATACGGGAAGGCGAAGGGCTGGCAGTCATGGAGGATTTATCAATACCTAGGCTTAGCGCACAAGAACATTATAAATACTTAGGAATACAACAAGCTTTGGACATAAAGATGCCTGAAATGAAGAACATCTTTCGAGAAAAATACTTTACGAGAGTAAAAAAAATACTGCAGTCCAAGCTGAATGCTAAAGCGATGTTTATGTCAATGAACAGGTGGGCTCTTCCGTGTTTGTCGTACTCATTTGGTGTCATCAAGTGGACTGCTGCAGAATTGAAAGAGCTCGATATCAAAACACGAGCACTCTTAACAAGGCACGGAATTCACCACCCACATGCGTCATCTAATCGACTATACATCCGAAGACAGGAAGGAGGGAGAGGTCTGCAGAACATAGAAAAAACATACAACGAAACAATCGTAAGCATGCGAGAATATTTTCATGCACAAAACTCACCTCTTTTGCTGGCTATATGTCGGAGTGATGAGAATTTAAGTGCATTGAATCTCAGCAGCCGCGAGAGGCCGGTTGGTGGTGTAACAGAGGTGCAACTCATTCGGGGGTGGCATGGCAAGGCACTCCATGGGAGGTATCCTGGTAACCTGGAAAAAAATAACATCAATAAAAAGGAATCACTAACTTACCTTAGGGCTGGATACCTATACCCAGAAACGGAGGGCCGACTCATTTCCATCCAGGATCAGGTGGTCCCGACGAGATCCTATATAAAAAACATAACGGGAAGGAACATACCAACTGATAGATGCCGTAGATGCTTGCAGGGGACGGAATCTATACAACACGTCGTGTCCTCATGTTCCCTCTTAGCGCCAACAGACTACACAGAAAGGCATAATGCCATGGCAAGGGTTTTTCATCGTGCCATTGCTGAAGAAACTGGATTAATAAAAACAGCAAAGAAGGCATATGAGTATACTCCGTGCACAGTTTTGGAAAACGACACATATAAACTTTATTGGGATATGGTCATAACAACGGACAAACCAATACCGCATAATAGACCGGATATAGTGCTTTTCGACAAAGGGCGAAGATCTGCCAAAATCATGGATGTCACGGTCCCAGCTGATGATAACATATCAAAAGCATTCACGGAGAAGCTTACGAAGTATCAAGACCTTGCCTTCGAATTGAAGACTACTTACGATCTCAGGTCGGTGGTGATTCTCCCTCTCATAATTTCCACCAGTGGGCTGGTTGAGGCACACCTAGAGGAGTACACTCTCATGCTGGGTCTACAAAAAGAGTTGATAAGTACTGCACAGAAACAGGTTATTCTTGCTACCACAAGGATAGTGCGAAAGTTCCTTTCTACCTCCTGAACACCTTGTCCGCTAAGCGGACCGGTGTAGTTGGCGAACCATCCCCATCGTGGTGAAGTTAAAAAAAAAAAAAAAATATATATATATATATATATATATATATATATATATATATATATATATATATATATATATATATATATATATATATATATATATAACCGCCTTGGATATATATATATATATATATATATATATATATATATATATATATATATATATATATATATATATATATATATATATATATATATATATATATATATAACCGCCTTGGATATATATATATATATATATATATATATATATATATATATATATATATATATATATATATATATATATATATATATATATATATATATATATATATATATATATATATATAACCGCCTTGGACTGGAAGAAAGGTTAATCGGCGATGCACAACGAGAGGTCATCTTGTAGACAACACGTATAATACGCGGGTTCCTAACCAGTGAATAAGTGAATAAGAGAATGCCTTGGTGAACCTAACCCGGCATTTCCATGAACAGCCATACCCTAAATGGTGAAAAAAAAAATATATATATATATATATATATATATGTTCGGATAGGTTTCCGCGGTAGGAAATATTTGAACTTTGTGTGTTCCGGATTGGACCGCGTCTAATATAATAAACAGGATATAAAAACAGTTTTCACAGCCGATAAACAAATTTCCAAATTTCTTCGAACACCAAAGGATACGATCGATAACGAGTCTCAAGGAGTATACGAGATACCATGTTCCGCATGTTCTAGAACATACATAGGACAAACCAACAGACGTATAACTAACACAGTATATGAGCACCAACTTGCAATACGCCAAGGAGATCCAACATCTGCCCTATTCAAACACTTCTCTGAAACAGGACATAACGTTGATTTTGAGGGATGTAAGACCATCTCTGCAGAGAGAACCCTCACTTGTAGGATAATCCGTGAAGCACTCGAGATCGACAAACGACCCAATTGTCTCAACAAACGGGATGATGGTCAAGGATTACCCAACACTTGGAAACCTTTGATTTCCCGTCTCATGGCAACACATCGATCGATAACTCAGCCCCCGACAACAACCCGATCGACAGTTCAGCTTCATACCACCCGTACCAGGCTCCCAGTTGCCACCCGTTCGATAACAACCCGATCGATGACTCGAAGTCACGTGACATCACCATCGGTTCCTGCACAATCGATAACAACTCGATCGACAACAAACCGATCGAAAACGACTCGATCAATAACAACTCGATCCACGACAGCTCGATCAATGACTGGAGGCTGCCTAACAACTGCGCAACCTCCATCACGTGGTTCACCTCCTACTACTATGAATACAGGACCTCTCGTGGTTAACGTTCAGTTGCCTCGAGGGACGGAAGATAACCACACCAACGAGAATACTCTTGTTGATGATACCTGGGGAGTAGGCAGATTGAGACCCCGGCGTAAAGTCAACGGTTCTTGAAAATGGCTCCAAAATCGGAGCCGAAACGTCGAACACGACAAAATATTAAACGCGGTCCAATCCGGAACACACAAAGTTCATATATATACAGGGTGGCCACTTTTTCAATGGGATTGTATTGGTAACTTTTAAACCATAAGAGTTAGAAGGTCGGTCAAATGGACAAAAAGTTGCATGCATAGAAGCATTATCGAGCAGTTCAAACAAATCGAGATTATCAGGGCCGGTTTTCGAGATATCATTAGAAAAGTAAATTATGTCATTTTGATTTTTCTTTTTTTTCCCACTTCATTTCAAATATCATCAAAAAATGTCACAGGAATTTTTTATTTGACAGTAAATTATCCTCAATTTGACGTAATCAGATTTCGTATCCAACGTTTCGTACTCTCTGGGCCACCCTCAACCTCATTTTTTTCAATACGGACCTGCATATTTTATGACATTTTTCGAAATAACTTTTAACGCTGAATTCAACGATATATCATACAATGTCATTCAAAGTAGATTTTCAGGTGATTTTGACCCTTATCCAATTTTCTTCGGGTCGGATCTGTATTACCTTCATTTAATTTATTTAGCAACATGCAATATGAAATAAAATTCGATAAGAAAATCAACTTACCCATCTTGAACTAAATGGAACATATTAGAATCAAAGCAAGAAACCAGTATACTGGTTTCGTGGTTCTTCTTTCATAATAATCATTTAAATATTTTAATTCATAATAATTAAATAAAAAGTATCATTTAATGAAAGAAAAATTGAATGATTATTCGAAAGTAAATGAAAATTAATGAAGTAAGTGTTCGAAATGTCCACCTTTTTGTAAAATGCACTTTACGGTTCTGGAACCCATACTTCTTATACATTTGCTTGTTTGGTCTCCTTGAATACCTTCCAAAACTTTCTTAATTTTCTCGCGAGGTATCACTATTGTTGTATTTGTCATTTGTTCCGTTGAAACAAATTACAGAATCGAAATTTATTTTGAGAGCATTACGATATAATTTTTGCAAGGCTTGGTATTCAAATTTAAAATCATTGTATTCGCGTCTTTTGACTATTTTATCAAGAGAAGTTTTTGTAAAATTCCATTCACTGGCCTCAGTTCTCGATTTTTTTTCTGGGTTCGATTGAATTTGGGTCAGAACATTGATATCGTTAATAGACTTGTTTTTTCTTACATACACACCATTAATTTTGGATGAGGGTCAAAATCTCCTGAAAATCAACTTTGAATGACATTGTATGACATATCGTTGAATTCAGCGTTGAAAGTTATTTCGAAAAATGTCATAAAATATGCAGGTCCGTATTGAAAAAAATGAGGTTGAGGGTGGCCCAGAGAGTACGAAACGTTTGATACGAAATCTGATTACGTCAAATTGAGAATAATTTACTGTCGAATAAAAAATTCCTGTAACATTTTTTCATAATATTTGAAATAAAGTGGGAAAAAAAGAAAAATCGAAATGATATAATTTACTTTTTTTATGATATCTCGAAAACCGGCCCTGATAATCTCGATTTGTTTGAACTGCTTGATAATGCTTCTATGCATGCAACTTTTTGTCCATTTGACCGACCTCCTAACTCTTATGGTTTAAAAGTTACCAATACAATCCCATTGAAAAAGTGGCCACCCTGTATATATATATATATATATGAACTTTATATATATATATATATATATTTCGGGTATAATTTCGGTGAATGGATTGGTTGAGTCCCACCTCGTTGAAAACACCACACGGCTACAGCTAAACACAAGCTTGATCAGCCAAGCTCAGAAGGAGGTAATTTTGGCCACAACACATATAGTCAGGAAGTTCTTAACTAGCTCCTGAGACAACCTTGGCTTCGTCGGCCCGGTTGGCTCAGGCACCAACCCGTTAAACGGTGATAGAAAAAAAAATATGTATATATGATTTTGAGAAAGAGCACTACAAATTATTAATTTCAAACAATCAAGCATATGTGTCGATGAATCTCAGTAATGACAGGTTGTGACAAATGCTGTCAACTAGACATGCCACAGAATACACGCACATGACAGATGAAACATAGAATAGCATTAAATCACATTGGGCGCAGCAATTCACTTTCACCGAACGCAGAACAAATGCGATTGTTGAAAGATGCCATGAACCGAAATCCAATCCCCTCTCACTGAACTGGTCTAGAACATAGAATTCATTTTCACGTTATCCCTACGACTGCAGAACTTGTGGAAATTCTCCCTCCATGTGATTCATCCAATTCCCTTCCACTGAACTGGTCCTAATGAATCAAATAAGAATAGATGAAGCTTATATTCCCATCCTTTCTGTAATTCATCATCAACAGTTTTGGCGTTTGATATGATACATCTCTGAGAAACATATTTTCCTTCCACTTACTTCACTTTCTAGGATTTTGGTGGAATCATAATTCATTAGATGATCTTTGTCTCGGGTATCGTCAGCTAGGGCACAAATTTTACTTGGATTCTTGATGTCGCTTTTGAGCAATCCTTCTCTTCAAAAGCTGAGACGTCTGACCAATATACACCTCACTACATATTGAACGAGGAATACAATATACCACATAACTCATATTATCAACAGTCATCCTATCTTTGACTCGACTGTATAATCTGTCCATTTTAAAATAAGATTTCTGTATCAATCTAATTCTTGTGGTCTTTAGGAGGTTAATTAATGAACTAGTCATAACATTTATTAGGGAAATAGAATGAGTAGAGAATTTCATGTTCACTGTTGAACCTGTCTAGAACGAAAGCAACCTGATCTTTAGGTACAGCACATATTAGATCATCAACATATTTCTTGATGAAAGGAATGTGAAAAGGAATATTGGCAAGAATGCAGTCCAGAAGGAAATCCATTACTACTTCATCAATGGACGGACTAAAACTGAAACCCATAATGGAACCGAGCACCTGTTTGAAGAACCTACCTTCAAAAAAAAAAAAATAATTCGAAGAAAACCGGAACTTGATGGCATGTATGAATTCTTCCTTTGGTAGACCTGTGTGGTTTCTGATAGTCTCCCACTTGTTCTCAACAACTGAAACTGCCAACTCGACAGGAATGTTGGTGAAAAGAGATACAACGTCCAGGCTGATCAGGACATAATCTTTTGATTAATTATCTAACTGGAAATCATTCACATATTGGGCAAAAGCAAAGGAATTTATCGATCAAATATCTACTTCTGGTAGAAGAAAGATATTTAGACAGGATGTCTCATACAAAAACTAACAGTGTTGTTGTGTGAATAAATTACCTACTATAACTTGGTACAGTAATTGCACTCACCTTGAACAATTATCACAAATCCACCAAAAAATACTCAATCACAAAGATACGAATCAATGCGAACTCAATAATTATTCGTTTTACAACTGAAGGGTAGTACACCAACTAAATGTTCAAGTTCAGATTAATGATATACTTTAGTATGTTATATATTTTCAATTTATTTTATCCTTAACATATATTAACAAATATTGTAATTTGTGTGTATTAGTAGTAAGGCCCAACGTGGTCTAACCAAGGATAAGCTAAAACGGACCAAATATTTGGACCCGATCGATGATTCGGGTTTCTTCGTGAATCGGCTGTGTCGTAAATCCTCGAGTTCCCGAGGATCTGCAACTAAAATCATTACTTGACACTTGTCAACTGTCATGAATAGACACAGTGACAATACATTTGCCTCTATTTGGGTATATCATAGACCTAATATTAGGTCTATGGGGTATATTCGAATTTTTCAAGTGAAAAAGTGTTGAAGAGCAATTTTTATTGCTTAATTCATACAAATATATTGGTTAATGAGGAAGAACAAATTTTCCCCAAATTCCTAAATTATCTGAAAAAGTGAGCAGAATTTGGCAGATTGTTTCTAACGAAACTAATCATGGATATTTTTAAGTCATTACTTTCAAAACCAACAGAGAATAATGATGTGGTCTATTGTTAAAGAATATGAGCAGGTATTCATACAAATATGGCGATAGAGAGCTTGAATAAATATCCGAAATCTAATAAAATAGAAGGAAAAGAAAATAAGGTATTATACACATAATTCTATTCTTGCAATTATCAATTTACGAGTATTCATTGTTTTAGAGTTGACAAGCTATCAGA
Organism: Harmonia axyridis; assembly: GCF_914767665.1. Classification (NCBI taxonomy): domain Eukaryota; kingdom Metazoa; phylum Arthropoda; class Insecta; order Coleoptera; family Coccinellidae; genus Harmonia; species Harmonia axyridis. The sequence continues at coordinate 46,995,200 of NC_059502.1, forward strand.
TTTGTTGGAAGAAATAGTTGATGAGAAGATGTGGATGAAAATGATGAGAAATGAAAGACCTAACTCCAACAACCATCAACAAAAAATTTCTGTAGAATCTCATAAAAAAGCAGAAACAATGAAAGACTTAATAGAGGAGGTCTGTATATGATGATAAATATTATAATACACAATTTATATCATCATGTGATCCAGATTGTGGTTTAGGATATTGTAGTCATTATTAAATATGCTTGCACAAATATAAATGTGAGTGTTCCACTAATAGCATCAAAGTTATATTGTGCAAGCATTTGCATGCTGTTACTATGTTCGAACAAAGAATAAATTCTGTTTAAGATGACGACAACAATTTAGAAATTAATGAGCCATCAACAAGTTAACTATAATGAAGATGTGGGACATTTTATAGATGAAACCATTTCTAGTTCACAAAATTTCACATCTATAAGCAATGACACAGAAAATGTAAGTTAAAGCAAGCTCAATTCAAGTTTTTGTATAATTCATTATTTCAACTGTTTTAGGATTTGCTGAAATGTGTAAAACAATTGAAGACTCTCAATGCAGAAGGAAAGAGGAGATTATTTGCAACTATCAATGGAAAATTTTCCAAACATAGGGTCAATGCCAAGAAGAACTAACATCTAAGAAGTGAAAATTGAGAAGCAAATCTATTTCCCAAGAAAAAAAATGAATAGAATGCATCTTCTATGAAAATGACTTTTCTCTAAATTCATATTCTTTTTTCATTTTTAGCAGAGACTACCAGAACTTCATAGCAAATAATTTAGAACATTGAAATGAGATTGACAAAAAAATCGAGGTAATAAATTCTAACTGAACCAGCATGTTACACATATAAGGGACGTACAATGTTCAAATGTGGATAGAAGAACCAGTCAATATCAAAATGAAATATGACATATTGTACATCCTTTACATAAATCAATGAAATTAATTATAATTAATATATTATATAATAATATAATATAATTATATATAATTTTGAACAACTGTAAGTTTTCTTACAATAAACTACTTCCTGTATTGATTATACGATTTCATTTCCCATAACTCAATGAAAGTGTATTCTCAACTGTATTGAACAGCCAAAATTCTCTATGCTGTAAAGAATTTGATACAGATTTTATTATATTTCCATTATATGCATTATATCCTAATCTGAAAATAAAATTACCTCATTAGCATTTTTAGTAATGGAGCGTCTGCCCAGTAATATCGTGAAACTATTCAGTATATTATTATAGAGTGCAAGAAAACCTAAAAATGAACAATTTGGATTTCTTATGAAAAAAAAAAGAAATAGTTAATTCATAGTTCATAGGCTTTTGCCTCTACTCTGTAATTTCTTTAATAATAATATTTATTATGATACAAGTGACAAAATTGGTCCTCCAATTTTTTTATCAATCATATACTTATTATTGTCCGAGTGTTTACTTAACCATAATCACTGAATGATATTACCCTTCTGTATTGAAACCCCAAGAGAAATCTTTTTTGAGATTCATGAGTGGTTTCTGAATGATCTATATATAAGGGATGCTACAATCTGAAATAATCTTTTTCTTGCCCTGATCCTTCACATAACACATTGATTTAAAGTTTGAAATTATTATCAAGGTGAAATGTCAAACTAATCTTAATATGAAACAAGCTAGTAGTACTTTCAAAAATCCATTTCTAGATATTTTAATGTAATTTCTTAAAGTTCAATCCATTATTACAAACAATAAATTTCTCAATTCACATAAAATAAGTATAAGAAGTTTTAATTTGAATACTTATTCATAGTAACAAAAGGGCACTTTCAATTCAATCTCATCATACAAACTTCTCTTTCATATTATCAAATCACATTAATTGATCAACCTACAAATAAATATAATAATAATAAACAACTTCTATCATATTTGCATCAATGGTCACTTTAGTTCTATGTTGTGTAGACTTTAGAAGAGTTTCCTTGGAAATTTTTGCAGTATTTTCCTTATTGGCACTAGTTCAGTTTTGTATAATGTGTTTATATTAAAAATTGGTCTGCAGAAGATTTTGTATATTTTTGTAGCTGTTGATATAATAATACCAAATTTCATCTACAAAGAAAGCTCAATTAAAGACGAATTTTGGAAAAATTCTACATATATACCTACCTGTTTCATCCCACTCTGCAATTAAAATGGGAAACAACAGATAATGTAAATTTTGTTGTCGTTTGGAACAAAATAACATCAACGTCAAAATCGTATTTGAAGGGAATTCTCGTCATTCTCGCGCATGACAGTTACTTTTCATTTAGGATCTTTGGGAGTATCTGTAACTCATGAGCTTCGGGTCCAAATATTTGGTCCGTTTTAGCTTATCCTGTCTAACCATATGACACAGTAACACAGACTGGCGTCTTCTCGCTTCGCTTCGCGGTCTATCGAAGAGAGTACGATGTTTTTGTGAAGGATGGATCAACTTATGGCAAATAAGAAGCGACTTATCTAGACTGGCTAGGGGAATAGCGCGCTTCAATTTCTTTGAAGACGAGACTCTAGAGTTATACAGATGAGAATAGTATTGAAATAGCTGAATGAATAACATTTAGGAACTGCATATGGACAGATTTTCATGATATCTTAAATTTGTTTCAGAAAAAAGCGAATTACATTGAGTCCTATCGGGAACAAAAGTTCTTATTCTCTATTCCAGAGTTTTTAATAAATGAATATATTATAATAGATAATTGAATTTATATTCCATATTAAGTTCAACTTGACTTTAGCAAATCCAAAATTTGTGATAAATGATTACAAAAGAGTATTTATGAAATTTTTAGAATTTTATATCTGTTCTCCGTAGAAAAAATTGCTTCAATATTTTAGTGAATTAGACTGAGGAAATTACTGAATGTTATTGAGGATGAATGTGTTACTTTTTCTATCGAGAGAGGACATTTCAGCATAACATTCCGAAAGTTTACATAATCGAAATTGAATATTCATCGACATTATTCAAAGGCAGATCAATTAGAGACAATAAATTAATGATATTTTTGAAATATATCAACCAATTCACTAAATCTCACCGTTGCAGTTATATATGTTTAATATACAGGGTGTTTCAACTGTTTCAAGTTCGACGGCCTATTAGATGTTTCTGGAGAACGGGGCCGATTTGAAAACTGAAAATTCGGAATATGACATTGTTCATGATGCCCTATTCATCTAAATAATTTTGAAGTTCCGGCACTTCCAGTTATACTAGAAATAAATAAAAATTATTAAAAAAAAAACTTTGTTTTCATATTATATCTCAGATCAAGATCTCCATTCTCAAGTACTCTTCTCTGAAATTATTGCGTTAGTCCTTATAGTTTTCAAAATATCAAGAAAAATCCAAAAAAAAAGAGAGACTTACCTTAGTCACAATTACGTGAATTAAATCCTATGCGAATACTCAATTCACTTTCTCAAACTAAAATGATGTAGGAATATCGTGCATATCTTGAACTTCAGAAATATCATCACATGGTGTTTCAAATATTGTGCCAAAAATTGTGAACAAATATTGATCATAACTTTCGATTTTCAAATTAGAACCCTATTTTTTTGTGATTTCGTTGGATTCTACGGTAAGAAATGAGGGTTGTGTCCAAACATGATTATGCTCCCAAATTCAATAATTCAAGATTTATTCGAGATTTTATGAATTTATGTCATACGTAGGGTCAATTTCATTCAATCTGTTTCTAGAGTGCGTTTCAAAGCAGTATTCTATCATCATAGAAATTGGAATATGCAATTATTTCAAAGTGACAGGTGTATTCATTATTGAAGCTAGTAGATTATAATTTCACGAAATGAATCCCCGTTATTCAAATAATGAAATTATGCATCTATTACATATCGACGGTGAATGCAACAGAATTGTTTCGAGAACTTATCGAGCATTCAATCAGAAATATCCACATTTAACACCAATTAACGAGAAGATATTTCGGAAATATAAAATGTATTCCACCGCTATTTTATATGTATAAAATATCCATCAACTTTGGCACACAGGAGTGCTGCATGATTTTATCTCATATGGTACACATTTTTTTTTCTGGAGGAACTCCAGTATAATGGATGATCACAAAGTGAGAAATATCCTTTCAAGATATGTATCTTCTCATTTAAATGATGAATATGGAATTCCATATTCACGATGAATGCAATAATAATATGTAATTAATTATAATACACGTGCAGAAGGTTTTGATATTCTTCCACAAGTTCAAAATGAACAACTGGTGGAATGAGCCTTCTATACGAGTTCTAAACATTATTTTCCCAAATTCACTGCCTTTTTATTGAAATTAACGGAAATTTCCATAATAAGTATTTATTAGTAATTCTTGCATTGAAAAATGTTGGTTGGCAGAACAGTTTTCTGAAATACAAATTTGACAGATAATGAATAATACCGTTCTATTGTATTTTGTTCCACAAGATGTGCTGAAATGAACTGATTTGCCACAGAATTAGAGAAAAGTATATCCCGAATTTTGTCATTTGAATATCGGAAATTCAATTCGTGAAATCAATTTACTGTAGCTTTGATGATGAAAACACCTGTCACATGTAAAGTAATTAGGTATTTGAATGTCTATGGTCATAGAGTATTATTGCTAGTCTGTCTGGAAACAGATGGAATGAAATTGACCCTACGTATAACATAAATTCATAAAATCTCCAATAACTCTTGAATTATTGAATTTGGGAGCAAATCATATTTGGACACTACCCTTATTTTTTACCGTAGAATCCAACGAAATCACAAAAAAATAGGGTTCTAATTTGAAAATCGAAAGTTATGACCAAATTTTGTTCACAATTTTTGGCACAATATCTGAAACACTCTGTGATGATATTTCTCAAGTTCAAGATATGCACAATATTCCTACATCATTCTAGTTTGGGAAAGTGAATGGAGTTTTCGCATAGGATATTGACAGTAAAAATAATTCACGTAATTGTGACTGAGGAAATTCTCTCTTTTCTTGTTTTTTTCCTAATATTTTGAAAACTATAAGGACTGACGCAAAAATTTTAGAAAAGAGTAATTGAGAATGGAGATCTTGATAATATCTGAGATATAAAATGAAAAAAAAAGTTTTTTTCGAAAAATTTTTTTTCATTTCTTGTATAACCGGAAGTGCCGGAACTTCGAAAATATTTTAGATGAATAGGGCGTCATGAACAATGTCACATTTTGAATTTTCAGATTTTAAATCGGCCCCGTTCTTCAGAAACGTTTAATAGGCCGTCGAACTTGAAACACCCTGTATAATATAAAGACGACTTTTTATTGGCAAATATTGATGTCTAATATCGCATTAGCAAATCATATCTTCTAGTCTTCTGAAAATTTCTTGTTTTCTCGATTCATCCGTTTAGATATATGTGAACGTTTTTCAAATGTATGGTCCAGTTAGAAAATGTTATTGGACATCTTTGGTACACTCAGAATATTAGGTTTAGAAACAATACATGAATGATTCATCTGAAAGATATTTATCTGTTAACTATGTGCCAACTATTTTAGTTAGATGTTTTATATATCTAATCAAGATGTTCAAATAATGTCATATATTGATATCTTATATCGATATAGCATATCATATCTGTAAGTTTATTAATCCATTGACTTTTTTTTGATGATTACAAATAGATGTTTGATATATGTAATCTAGACGTCTAAATGAAGTCAGATATAGATATCTAATATCGGTATAGCGTATCATATATAGTAGTCGTCGGATAATTGATTATTTTACGATTATTATTATTAGATATTTAATCAACGTTTTTCTGATGTATTGTTGAAAAGTAATCTATTTTCATATTTCTTAAAGATATCAGAAACTTTTCAGTCATAAGACAATACATCTAAAAATCATTTCAAAAACGTAATTTATAGAAAATGTCTAAATAAGATATTCTAATTTTGATCGGAATTCAGACCAAGATGATTTTAGACCTCCTTGAACATAAATTACATGTCATTTAAATCAAGGTGTGTTGTTTGGGTTAGGATTCAAATTTATATTGAGTTTGAATTTAATAGAAGTGAAAAATAATATTTCTCAATATTCCAATTTTCTATCTCTGGTTAACGTGTTTTCTCTTTCTAAAGACAAGGTATCAGAAAAATATCATGATGATTTTGAGGGATTAGGAAGTTTTCCTGGTAAACAAACCATATAGTTTTGTTTTGAAAGATGATGTTAAACTGTTTGTTTTCCCTGCTAGACGAATTCCCAAAAGACTCTTGCCTGAATTTAAAAAATGCTTGAAAAGAACAGAAAATTATTGCTATTTGTAAACAAATAGAACCAACTGATTGGGTGAATAACATTGTTGTTACAGAATAAAGTAATGAAACTTTAAGAAATTGCCTTGATCCAACTGTTCTGAATAAATATATTAAAATAGAACATTTTCAAATTTCTTCACCTTATCAGTTGTTAACAGATCTAATAAATAAAAAATATTTTTCAATATAAGATCTTAAAGACTCTTTTTATTAGATAAAATTAGATGAATATTCCTCTGAACTCTCAACTTTTGCAACATTTTCAGGAAGATATAGATTTTTGAGATTACCTTTCGATATTAATACTGCAGCTGAGGTTTTTCAGAGACATAATACCCTTGTTTTCGGAGTTATTCTTGGTAATTAAATTTACATAGATGATTTAATTATATCAGGCAGTACAGAACAAGAGCATGATGAGGTATCAAAAAAGGTTTTAGATAGGGCTAAAAAACAAGAGATTGTTTACAATAAAAATAAATTTCAGTTTAAGAAGAGGAAAATTGAAGTTTAAGGATTTATTGTATCTGAAAAAGAAATGGAAATTGATTCAGATAGAATAGAGACTATAATGAAGATAGAGAATCCAAAGAACAGAAAGGAACTCCTAAGATTTTTAGGTCTTGTTAAACATTTAGGCAAGTTTATACCAAATTTGTCTCAAATAACAGCGCCCCTGAGGCAACTCACTTGCGATAATGTCCTTTGGAATTGGGAAAATATTCATTCGGAAAAAGTTGAATGTATAAAAAGAACTTTAACTTCACCTCCTTGAATAATCCATTATGATGATAAAAGACCTATTATTATACAATGTGATGCAAGTTAAAATGGAATGGGTGCTTGCTTATTACAGAATGGAAAACCAATAGCATTTATCAGCAGGGCTCTTACAGATTGTGAGAAAAGATATGCTTGTATTGAAAGAAAAATGGGTGCTATTTTATTCGCGGCCGAGCATTTTAACTATTACATATATAGTCTTGATAATGTGCTAGTACAAACAGACCATAAACCTTTAGTCAATATTTTCAAGAAGGGTTTCAATAAACTGTCAAGCAGATTAATGATACTTAAATCACTTAAAAATAATTTTGATATTTCTTATTTGCCAGGTAAAAAGATGCTTATTGCTGATATATTGTCTAGGGCTCCTTTGAAATGTTCTACCGAAGAACAATTAGAAAATTCTCATATCATTAGCTCAACTTCTAAGTTTATCCCAATGAGTAAACAAAAATTATGCGAGTTGAAGAAAGAATATGGAAGGAATGAGGTTCTCACATTAATACGAAAATACATATCTACAATATAGCCAAAAAATTTCAAAAAGTTACCGGATTCAAGAAAATTTTTTCAAATTAGACATGAGCTGAGCGTTGATAATGATTTAATTTTGTATGGTTATAGAATAATGATTCCAAGAAATTTGAGATATTAAATGTTGCAGAAATTTACATAAAGGTCATTTAGGCATCAATAAATGTAGGAATAGGGCAAATGAGTGTATTTATTGGCCAAATATGAGTAGATACATTGTTGATTATGTAAATAATTGTCATATCTGCCTTAAATTCAGAAATAATAACCCTCGTTTACCAATGTTATCTCATGATATACCCAAAAGATCATGGAAGAAAATTGGTGCCGATATTTGCGATAACAATAGTAAAATATTTTTAGCGATAATGAATTATTATTCAAAATGGATTGAGTTGAGAGGTTTGAGATATAAAACGGCACAGGAAGTGTCTAGATTTTTTATGAAAATTTTTGCTTATCATGGATTTCCTGACTACCTTATAGCTGATATAATCAACCATTCAATTCAGTTCACCTGAGAAATTTTCTTGAAGATTACAATATAACTTTGATAACGTCCAGTCCAAACTATCCTCGTGGCAATGGATTAGCGAGAAAATGTTTGAATATCTGCAAAAATATGTTGAATAGGTATTGCGCTGAGGGAGGAAATTTAGATTTTTATCTTTTGAAGTACAGAAATACTCCGATACCAGATATTGGCTTGTCACCAGCACAAATACTATATAATAGACGTTTGAAAGTCAATTTACCTTCTGTGGATACCATGCTTGAACCTAAATTAATAAACAATAAAGAATTACGTAACAATTCAAAATTTCGTCAACATAAGCAAAAATTGTGCTACGATAAACATACAAAAAATTTGCAAGAAGAACTTTTCGCACATCAGTTATGCGATACCTCATACACCCCTCTGTGTGCTTCAACCACATTAAATTATATTGTATTATAATAATATAATATAATAATAAACTTTATTTAGCACTCATCTATTGAAAACAATACAAATATAATCCACTAACTCAATTCAATCCTTCATAAATATAACTCATTAAACATTTTTTGAATTCTCTATAGTTATTACAATATTTGATCTTTTCAGGTAGTTTATTGAAGACAAGTTATCCCCTGCTAAATGTGGATTTATTCATTAATGTAGTATTAAGTTTTTCTATGTAGAAATCATCTCTACGTCGTGTATTATAATTATGTATCTCATTAGCAAATTTTAGGTTTTCACTCAAATATTCAGGTAACATTTCATTCCTTGCTTTGAATATCAAATCTAATGTTCTATAAATAATCCTTTGATTGACACTCATCAATTTCAAACATATCAACATATTTCTTATGGGAGTTCTTTTATTACATTTCAAAATAATTCTCATACCTCTATTTTGTACTTTTTGTAACTTATCTATGCTACCTTTATTTAAATTGAACATAACTGACGAGCAATAATCCACATGAGGTAGTACCAATGATCTAAACAACATCAGTGACGTATTCTTATCAATTTTACCCCTTATTCTAGATATGAAACCAACCTTTTTGGACATTTTATTTGCGATATAATCCACGTGAAACTGAAACTTTAAATTCTCGTCTAAAATCAATTCTAAGTATTTCATTTTTTATATATTTATATTTTTTTTATATGGTATGGTTAGGTTTTTATATGGTAAGGTTAGATGTTGGCATGCAACTTATACCTTGTTGTGATTCATTTTGTATAATTATTTCTAATGTTACCTTTTTATCCTTGTAATGAGACTTTTGTAGTCTGTTAAGATGTAAATAAATAGAAGAAGGAATAGTTGGAAGTAAATTTTTTTTTCAATTGAATGATAAGTGGGAAAATGGCATTATATCTTGAGGTTGTGATGAACCAAGACTTTTCATAGTAAAGGATGGTTTAAGAAAATTTTATAGACGGAATAGGCAGCATTTATTTGTTAAAAAAAAAACACCTATAGAGAATTTACTTTTTAATAAGTTCTGTTCATAATACATGTCATTGAAATGTTCTGTATATTTGATTTTGTTTATTTGATTGTATACTTATGTAACATAATAATGATCAATTTGTAGTCTTATAGGAGGGGATGTAAGGTAATAAGAAGATTTCTTATTTTGTTTCTGTGGTTTGATAGCATGCGCAAATTAGAACATATTAACCGATACAGATGAATGAGTAAGTATGATACATAAAATACATAGACGGGAGATAGTTATCAAACACATCGTTACAGTGACAAATAAATAGTTTAACTTCAGAGCTACACCTTCTTATGTTAGATATTGATTACAATGAGATATAAGACCGAATGAATCCATCAAATAAGCCAGTAATAAAATCTTCTTTCCCGATGTAGTAATCAAAGCGGATAACATAATTTCCATCAAGAATAATGCATGATTGTGCATGTCCCCTTTTGTGAAACGTAATACCTACATGGATATTGGCTTAAACCTGTGCGTGGCCAGTTACTCACCTTTGCGGCATGCTGGGATAGATCTCGATTGACGTAGAGTCGATGGTATGCTGTGTTCTGTCCCTTCCCAATTGCACACATCGCATTGATTGTAAAATATTACCGCATTCATAAACCAATAAAAGATAATCATTCAGCTGTACTTTATACCAGAACTGGTACCATTCAACTCAGATTGCATTATTTGGAAACTTGAAATTTAAATCTATCTGTTTTATTATTCTTGCACAGCTATCTATGTGATCAGAATAGGTAATCAGTTCATGAATTCTCAGTATAAATGTATCGAACAAAATTTAGGTTATTCGAGCATCAAGAGGATATCTCTTGTTATCTTTTATAAAAGATAGTTTTGAATTTGCAAGTTTGATTAATAATATGGAACAACCTGATAACTATGTGCTGATCAGTTTAGATGTTGTATCATTGTTCGGTAATATTTCTGTAGACTTGGCAGTTTTAAAATTGGGAGGTTTTAGCATTGCATACTGAAATTCCACAGAGTTTATTATTATGGTTAGGTTTTTGTTTAACTCCAATTATTTCATTCTCGATGATTAAAAAGTAAAATAACTTATTTCCGCTTTATATATTTATTTTCACAACAATTGTTTCGTCATGATAACATGACTTCGTCAGGTGAGCATGGTAACTGTTACCATGCTCACCTGACGAAGTCTATCATGACGAAACAATTGTTGTGAAAATAAATATATAAAGCGGAAATAAGTTATTTTACTTTTTAATCATCAAGATGAATTTCCGACAAGTAAAGACTGAGACAATCAAACACTTATTTCATTCTCAACAACAATATTTATAGTAAAGTTTTTGGTTCTCCTGTGGGTTCGAACTTCAGTCCCATAATAGCTAGATTGGTTATGGACCTTGTACTTGATAGTGTTTTGGAAGATGTAACTTTTGATATTCCACTGATTAAAAAATATGTTGATGATATAATTTGCTCTGTTCCGCAAGATTAAAATGAGTTTTATGAGTTTAATAGTTACAATGAGTATATACAGTTTACAATAGAGGAAGAAACTAACAATGTTTCGTTTTTGGATATGAAAGTTTTGCGTTCTGATGACAACAGATTGAGGACTGATTGGCACAGAGACAGCACGAGTTCGGGTAGATATGTTAACTATCTGTCCAGTTAACCATTAAAACAAAAAATAAATTTGATACTGGGGATGAAACAGAGAGTTATTAAGGTTTACCAACCTACTTTTCATAGGAAAAATTTTAGAATACTGCATGATTTGACGGTGAAGAATGGTTATCCAAAGCTCCTGTTGAGTAGACTTATTTTTAATACAGCCAGGAAAGATCGGTTAGTTCAGGTTGATAGGGAGGAGACAGTGACCCTGGAATGGTTGTTTCTGCGCTACATGAAACTCCTGAACGAATACGTTCAGGAGTTTCACATAATAATGTGTGCATCACTGCGCTCATGATGTTACGGACAAGCTGATCGGTGTGTTGAAGGATCCAAATATTCAGATAGCTCTGAGGAACCAATTTAACGTAAACCTGTTGTTCTCCAAGTTGAATGACAAAATAGATTATATGAAGATGAGTGGTGTGGTATATAATATCCCATATTCGTCGTGTGAAAAGCAATATACAGATTTGGAAAATTCACTCAGAAACCCAGGATTTAGCGTACAAATCTGCAAGTCGATCTGCTCCAATGGAACAGTGGAAGAATCGAAATATGAGTGCTGTTGAATCAAGTGAACCTTGTGCGAGTAATCGAATTACCGATCAAGTCGATAAGACTGATAGAACTGTTCGAAATATTTTCAGAAGGCATGGTTATCAATCTCATAAGGTTAAAACAACTCAGGAGATTTTTCCAGAGGACCATATCAAACAAATGAAATTTTGTGAAACGATAAAGGAGAAAGAAAATGAAAATGGTTCATTTTTGAGCAATGTCTTATTTACTGATGAGTCATCATTTTCCTTGAATAGAAAACATAACCCATCAATAGTAAGATATTGGTCTAGAAAGAATAAACGTCTGAGTATTCCCAAGCGTACCCAGTATCCTAAAAAAGTTAATGTTTGGACTGGAATACTGCCGAATTACATCGTTGAGCGATTTTTCATCGACGGTAACCTAAACACTGCAAAATATTTTGAGCTTTTAGAAAACAGAATTATTCCGACAGTTTGACAGTTACCAATTGACGATCTTGTCTGGTTTCAACAGGATGGCTGTCCAAGTCACAACGCACGAGCAGTCACACAATATCTCGGGACTACATTTTCTGACCGTGTCATTTCTACAAATGGCACGATCAAATGGCCTCCCAGGTCACCAGATTTATCTCCCAATGATTTTTGTCTTTGAGGATATCTGAAAAATTTGATTTAAGGGCATGAAATTGACAGAGCGACAAATCTTGTTGAATTAAGGTCCAAAGTAATCGAACTTTGTGCCAAAATAGCAACTATGCCGAATCTGTTCAGAGAGATGAAATTATATTTATAGCAGGGGACTTTAACATCGAAATGAGGGAAGAGAGTAACACTAAAAACAGGTTATTTACTCTTTTGAATCATTTTTCTGCTGAACCTCAAATTAATGACTATACCAGAGTAACTCATCTTTCAAAAAGTTCTCTAGATATAATATATGTACTAACTTTGTGGGTAAGCTGAAAGCTGAGGTTTAAGAGTACCACATTTCTGATCATAGGGCTCAAAAAGTATCTTTTGAAATAATTAATACTTGTAAGAATGTACTTTCTCGAAAAAGATTTTTCACTGAAAAAGAACAAAGAACTTTTCCGAAGTAAACTTGCACAGCAAACATGGACAAATGTTTATCTGACCGAAAAATCTAATGTCAATGAACAATGGCGTGTTTTCAGTAATCAATTCATAAGCCTTTTCAATGAATGTTTTCCTTTAACTCTAGTACATACGAAAAAGAAAATTCACTTTGAAGTGAATGCTAACATAAGACGGGCAAAAAATTGCTTGAATATTCTGCTAGTTTTATCTGAATACGATTCATCTTACAAAAATCAGTATAGTCTTTGTGAAAAAGAGTATGACAAAATGTTAAAACTGGAAAAATTTAGAGTTTTCGAAGAGAGAATAGCGAAATCGGATTGTAAGATGAAATCTGTGTGGGCTATATGCAAAGAATTGACAGGAAGAAGTTGTAATGAACAAAATTCAACACGAAATAATTCAAAAAAATTTGCCAATGACTTCAATGATTACCTTGTTAATATAGTACAAAATATTTCTGCAAATCAAAGCAATATCCCTTTCGAATGTATGATTCAAGATAATAATTGCTCTATATTTCTTAAACCGGTCACCACACATGAACTTGTAGATTTGTCTCATCATCTGAAAAATAAACTTTGTTCTGGTTATGACGACGTACCTATTGCCATCGTGAAATCATCAATAAGAGAACTGTCAGAAATTATCTGTTACATCATTAATAACTCTATGAAATATTCAATCTATCCTGATCAATTGAAATTTGCTATTATCAAACCATTATTTAAAAAGGGGGATCCTGATGATCTGGGTAATTACAGACCCATTAGTTTGTTGCCTGCTTTTTCAAAAATTTTCGAAATGGTGATGATTTCTAGACTGCTCAATTTTATGAATGAACACAATATTTTCTCCAAATTCCAACATGGCTATCTTAAAGGCAAATCAACAAATACCGCCATATATCAGTTCATAAATGCAATTTTGAATCACTTAGAGAACAAACATTTAGCTTTAGGTCTCTGTATTGATCTTAGCAAGGCTTTCGATTGCGTTAACCATGAGCTTTTACTGCTGAAATTAGATAAATATGGCAGAAAAAGAAGAGCGAATGAATGGATACGTTCTTTTCTCACAAATAGAAAGTAACAGGTTTCAGTTGATAAGTCTATCAAATCTGATATCAAAATTGTCAATACCGGTATAGCACAAGGGAGTATAGCTGGACTCATTTTATTCATAGTTTTAAAAAATGACCTTCCTCCATCATTAGATTGTTGCCTTACGACGAATTATGTCGATGACACTAATATATTAGTGGGAGGGAAAAATATACCAGAAGTTCTCGAAAAAGCAGAAACCATCTTTATTAACGCAAAACGGTGGTTCGATATGAATAAACTGAAAATAAATGAATCTAAAACCAATTTAATGCTATTCAGAACTAAACAATCAAATTTGACCAAACCAGAAATTATTGAATTTGAAAATCATACAATGTATCCAGTAACAACTACAAAATTCTTAGGGGTGAATATTGATGAAAATTTAAATTGGGAAACGCATATAAGTCAATTACGCTTGAAATTGGGAAGTATTGGATACTGAATCAAAACTGTCGCTAATTACATGAACATGAATACATTTAAAATTCTGTATTTTGCTAACTTTGAGTCAAATCTGAAGTATGGTATAATTTTTTGGGGAAGCAACTCTAAAATTTAATCAGTTTTCATTGTGCAGAAAAGAACTCTAAGAAAAATATATAACATGAAATTTAAACAATCATGCAGAGGCAAATTTTAGACTTTGTCTATCATGACTGTATATGTATGTATATATTTATGAATGTTTGTTGTTCACTTTCAAAAATAGAAATCAATTTGATACAGCCACAGTCATGATTATGCTACCAGAACACATGATTTAATTTATCCAGAGCACAGGTTCACTTAGAAAAAGGTCCTTTTTATATGTGCACAAAAATTTTTAATAAGTTGCCTAACAATATGAAATGTTGTAATAGTTTTAATAAATTCAAGAAAGATGTTGAAAATTTGTTAACTAATCTTGAACCATATAATATGAACGATTACTTCAATTTCTGAGAATTCAGACACGTGTTTCGGGCCGAAAGCCCGAAACACGTGTCTACGGTTAGTATTTCTCTGAGGGGGACTGTCCTTATCCTTATGATTTGTTTTATATATATATATATATATATATATATATATATATATATATATATATATATACATATATAATTTATATATATATATATATTTATATATATATATATATATATATATACATATATAATTTATATATATATATATATACAGGGTGTCCGGGGAATAACTGTACATACTCTTACCAGAGATAGAGTTGGACTAGCTGATTACTGATTGACTGTGAAAAATTAATTTCTGGATTGCCCTAGAAAGATACAGGGTGATTTTCCAACTTCATGGAGATACTTAGACCATCATAAAATCCAAACTTATTGACGAATAGTATTGAAACTTGGGAGATTATTGGTACATGCTAAGGTCGAGTCAGAACGATATCAATTATTTCATTATTCCAGGGCCGGACTCATTAATCTTCATTAAAATTGTTCAGGGTAAAAAAAACACTTTGTATTTCGAATTACAAATAATTGATTCGCTTTTTAGAAAGAAGCTAAATTAAGCTTCAATTTGCGGTATCGCTTAAAGTTGTCACATCAACAATTACTTTTTTATGAATTTTTGAATTTGGATAAAGTTCGAAAAATTGAATTTTTCACCATGAAGAGAACTGAAAATCACATGTTTGAATATAAAATGCGAAAGTATTAGTAAAAAATTTTCAAAAAAGTTCAGAGCTTTAATAAGCACATTCGATAACGAAACAATAACAAATGAAACAAACTAAAATACATTGAAGAGTACCTAATAAAAACGAAAATAGGAACGAATGAATTGCAGAGTCAACGTTATTTCAGAAGTGGTTCGAAATGAAAACCATTAGCTTGTATACATTTCTCTTGCCGAATGTTCAAATTGGATACAGCCTTGCGAATCATATCGCCATTATTTCTTAAAATATCGCAACAGTTGATAATTCTGTTCATCAGTTGTTCTCTTGACTGGATTTCTTCAGAATATACCATATCCTTCAATTTTCCCCATAAAAAATAATCTAGCGGGTTGAAATCTGGAGATCGAGGAGGCCATGGAATGGGTCCTCCTCGACCTATCCACCTATTTGGATAGGTATTGTCGAGGTAACTTCTCACTTCCAAACCAAAATGAGGTCCAGCTCCATCATGCTGGAAATAAATTCCTCTAATATTTATTCCTTGTAGCATGCCGGGTAAAATATTTTGTAAGAAATCTAGATAAATCGCACTTGTAAGGCGACCGTCAAAAAAATGAGGCCCAATCGAATGTTTGTTTATCACACCACACCAAACATTTACTGAAAATTCATGTTGTGAATTTCTCAATCTTATACTGTGTGGATTATTTTCGGCCCAAATATGCGAGTTATGAATATTGAACACCGTCTCTGGTGAATTGAGCCTCATCACTGAATATTGTTCTGTACTGTAGTGACTCTGTGATTTGCTATCCAATGTGATAAACAAACATTTGATTGGGCCTCTTTTTTTTGACGGTCGCCTTACAAGTGCGATTTATCTAGATTTCTTACAAAATATTTTACCTGGCATGCTACAAGGAATAAACATTAGAGGAATTTATTTCCAGCATGATGGAGCTGGACCTCAATTTGGTTTGGAAGTGAGAAGTTACCTCGACAATACCTATCCAAATAGGTGGATAGGTCGAGGAGGACCTATTCCATGGCCTCCTCAATCTCCAGATTTCAGCCCGCTAGATTATTTTTCATGGGAAAAATTGAAGGATATGGTATATTCTGAAGAAATCCAGTCAAGAGAACAACTGATGAACAGAATTATCAACTGTTTCGATATTTTAAGGAATAATGGCGATATGATTCGCAAGGCTGTATCCAATTTGAACATACAAGCTAATGGTTTTCATTTCGAACCACTTCTGAAATAACGTTGACTCTGCAATTCATTCGTTCCTATTTTCGTTTTTATTAGGTACTCTTCAATGTATTTTAGTTTGATTCATTTGTTATTGTTTCGTTATCGAATGTGCTTATTAAAGCTCTGAACTTTTTTGAAAATTTTCTACTAATACTTTCGCATTTTATATTCAAACATGAGATTTTCAGTTCTCTTCATGTTGAAAAATTCAATTTTTCGAACTATATCCAAATTCAAAAATTCATAAAAAAATAATTGTTGATGTGACAACTTTAAGCGATACCGCAAATTGAAGCTTAATTTAGCTTCTTTCTAAAAAGCAAATCAATTATTTGTAATTCGAAATACAAAGTGTTTTTTTTACCCTGAACAATTTTAATGAAGATTAATGAGTCCGGCCCTGGAATAATGAAATA
The DNA here is from genome assembly GCF_914767665.1 of Harmonia axyridis. NCBI lineage: Eukaryota > Metazoa > Arthropoda > Insecta > Coleoptera > Coccinellidae > Harmonia > Harmonia axyridis. Next base: position 47,012,620 of record NC_059502.1, read on the forward strand.
ATTGATATCGTTCTGACTCGACCTTAGCATGTACCAATAATCTCCCAAGTTTCAATACTATTCGTCAATAAGTTTGGATTTTATGATGGTCTAAGTATCTCCATGAAGTTGGAAAATCACCCTGTATCTTTCTAGGGCAATCCAGAAATTAATTTTTCACAGTCAATCAGTAATCAGCTAGTCCAACTCTATCTCTGGTAAGAGTATGTACAGTTATTCCCCGGACACCCTGTATATATTCCAGAGGGATCACTTGCTACAGTTCTGGAACATTTTAACAGTTATAACACCCACCTACAATTCACGGCAGAAGAAGAGGTTGACAACTCCATACCTTTTTTAGACATCAGGGTGATAAGAATGGGAGAAGTGTTGAGGACTGATTGGTATAACAAGCCTAGTAGCTCTGGCAGATATTTGCATTATAGATCTTGCCATCCTCAAAATATGAAGCTAAATCTAGTCACACAGATGAAAACTAGAGTCTTAAGGTTGACACATCCAACTTTTCATAGTCAATGTATTGTCAAACTGAAAAAGCTATTTGTAATGAATGGATACCCGATAAAATTACTCAATAAGTTACTTTGCAATACATCATCTTCACCCCCAGTCGAAGTCACCATGTCATTGAACACTGATGCCATGATAGACCGAGCTGACATCGTTTACGCCACTATACCTTACATACCAGTACTCTCTAATAAGATTTCCCTGATTTTCAAAGACTACAAAAATATCAAGATTGTTAAAACTATGAAACATCCATTATTTAAGTTAGTATTCAGCCGCTTGAAAGACAAAGAAAAAGAAGAATATGAATCTGGAGTCGTGTATAGTATACCTTGTGGCAGTTGTGAGAGAACATACATAGGACAGACTTCCAGATGGATCAAAGAAAGAATAACATCTCATAAAAGTGATGCAAGAAGAAATTTAAGAACTTGTGCCTTAGCTATACATGCGAACAACAATGACCATGTAATAGATTATTCTAACACAAAAATACTCTTTAAGGAACCCCATTACCATAAAAGATTATTCTTAGAGATGTTATCAATAGCAGTGACTGACAATACTATGAATACAAAACAAGATACTAACAATCTTAATAACATCTACTCCTACTTGATAGAATTATCAAAAAATTTCGCATCCACCATTTCGTAGTTTAAACACCTTAAAATAATAAACAAAATTAAGAAAGTGAATATAATTCTGTGGAACCAAACAGTTGTCATTTATATCTCTCTTTGGCGGATGGTGTCATGGTTTGTTTACCTTACATGAATTGATGTCTGACAGAATATATGAGTGTTATCAATGATATTATTTACTTGTTTAATCTTTATTACTGTGAGAGAGTAGTTGGGTTGAACTATTTTGTTTTTTGAATATTTTGAAATAAGGAAGGAATAAAACCACAATATATGTACGTTAGTTTTGTGAACTTGCTATTTGTAATGTTTATATTTAATATATATTGCAGATCCTTGAGAAAGGTAAGAAGTCTTACCGAAAGCTTGGATGATATAAAAGTGTATCACTGAATTTCCTAGATCGAAACATCCTAACATTGTTATCTATTAGATATATTGCGATCAATAATTTTCTTACGAATTATATATATATATATATATATATATATATATATATATATATATATATATATATATTTATATATATATATTTTTTTTTTCACCATAATGGGTTAGCTCCGTAGAAAAGAGCCGGGTCGACTCACGACCAAGGCTCTCCTAGGTTGTTGTTATATATATATATATATATATATATATATATATATATATATATATATATATATATATATATATATATATATATATATATAATAGGAGCACTCATTTCTTCAGATCTTCGGGTTGCTGGCCTGAAGATCCGGGTGACTCGGGTATGCGGAGTCGTCATTCCCCGAAGGCATTATGCCCCCCTTGAGGCCACAGAAACTGCAGAGGGAGTGTATCCAGATGAAAAAGATATGCATAAAGCATGGAGCGAAATATGGGAACGTAAGAAGATGCACGATGACAGAGCCTTCTGGATAAAGGATGCTGAGAAGGAGAAGAACACCTACAGCATGGATAATATAGAGATTACGAAGGAGGATATTAAATCAGTCCTGAAGAAGGCTAACAACTGGGCTGCTCCAGGAGCTGACAAACTGCATAACTATTGGTGGAAGAACTTCACATCAACACACCAACGGCTGGTTGTTTTGTTCCAGGGAGCACTCTCTGACCCTTCCACCATACCAGAATTTTTCACCCTAGGGCTCACATACATGCTACCGAAGGGGAACATCACTCCGGACCCAAAACAGTACAGACCGATAACATGCCTGCCAACTGTCTACAAAATCTTGACAGGAATACTTACCAAACACCTGTGGAAACATGTTAACAAGTTCAATATACTAGCGAGTGAACAGAATGGATGCCGAAGAGACGCACAAGGATGTAAGGAACTGCTCACTATTGACTACCTTATAACGAAGCAGGCAAGGAAGAAACTGAGGAACTTATCAATTGCCTGGATAGACTATAAAAAGGCATTTGATTCGGTACCGCACTCGTGGCTCTTGAAAGTCCTGAGACTCTATGGTGTATCTGAGCAGTTTGTTGGACTCTTAGAACACATGATGACAACCTGGAGGACGAAATTAGTATTCGGTACAAAGACAACATCCGAAATAAAGATCTTGACAGGTATTTTCCAAGGCGACAAGCTAAGCGCACTGTGGTTTTGTTTGGCTTTGAACTTCTTAAGCAAATTACTGAACAACAACAGCTACGGATACATCATTGATAATGGAGCGAACATAAAAATTACTCACCAACTGTATGTAGATGATCTTAAACTGTATGCCACAAATGAAGAACAATTGAGAAGGCTACTAAGAACTGTAACCGCCTTCTCGCAAACAATTGGTATAGAGATGGGTCTTGATAAATGTGCTGTGGTGCATGTTAAAAGGGGAAAGCTAACACATGGGGGTGAAATGCTTGTCCAGGACGAATTAGCGATTCAACGATTGGGACCAGAAGAATCATATAGATAACTAGGATTGCAACAAGCACTGGAAATCAGAACAGCCGATGAAAAAATATCATTCAAAAAGAAGTTCTTTGACAGAGTGAAGAAGGTCCTGCGAAGTAAATTAAACGCGAAAGCTTTGTTCACGGCTATAAATACATGGGCAGTCCCCAGTATTGCCTACTCTTTCGGAGTGATAAGATGGTCGAACACTGACCTGAAGGCCATTGACAAACAGGTTCGCGTACTTCTCTCTAGACACGGCATGCATCACCCCCACGCATCAGTGATTAGGTTGTACATGTCTAGACACCGCGGGGGCAGAGGATTACAAAATATTGAGATGGTTCACAACAAGGCGATCATAGACTTGAGAAGGTACTTCTCAGTCAAAAAACTGGCCGTTTTTAGTAATTGGAATGTTGTTAAACAAATTTAAAAATAAATTGTACCTACTTAGTAAACACAGTGCGGTACGCATTTTTATTTAAACTATTATTAATTTTAAAAATATGAAAAATGTTGTTCGCCCTGTATCTTCGAAACAAAGAGGTTTTTCAAAAATTATCCAAGGACAAAACATGCTTAAAATAGTCCAAGGAACAACCCCCTGAATTTTTGCCGCATTTTTAGGAAACACCCTGTATATATATATATATATATATATATATATATATATATATATATATATATATATATATATATATATATATATATATATATATATATATATATATATATATATATATATATATATATATATATATATATATATATATATATATATATATATAGTTATATGGTATATAGTTATAAGTATGATAAGGGGTGTGGGAAAATTGATAAGTGTTATAATTTCACTCTTCTTTATTTCATTTAGTCGACGTTTCGATCCCGATGGGGACCTTCTTCAGGACTCTACAATAGCAATAGAAAACAGTCAAAAAACATGGCAATCACAAAACATGTAAAAATAGTACATACCGAAATACAGAGTTGTAAAGATCTTATTTGAACACAAATCAATAGCTCTCAAGAAAGCAATGAACAAGAACATCAACAAATTTAGCGAGAAAAGATCTGATATTTCGTTAGCACAAGAGTAGAAATCAATTATCATATGTAAATAAGGTAAACAGAATAATCAACAAAATGAGAGGTTGTCAAAATTGTTGTCAACCAGACTTGCCACAGAATACACGCACATGACAAATGAAACATAGAATAGCATTAAATCACACTTGGTCGCAGTAATTCACTCTCACCGAACTCAGAACAAATGCGATTATTGAAAGACTCCATGAACCGAATCCAATCCCCTCTCACAGAAATAGTCCGGAACACAGAATTCATTATTACGTTATTCCGACTGTAGAACTTGTGGAAATATTCATTCCATTTGATCCATTCAATTCACTGCCACCAAACTGGTCATAATGAATCAAATAAGTAGAGATGGAGCTAATATTGTTTACATCCCTTCTGTAATTCATAGAACAAGTTTGGCGTTTAATATGGTACATCTCTAAGAAACATCTTTTCTTTCCACTAACTGCACATTCAAGAATTTTGGTGGAATCATAATTCATTGGGTGATCTTTCTCCCGGGTATGCTCTGCTAGGGCACAAATCTTATTTGGATTCTTGATGTCGCTCTTGTGTTGAGCAATCCTTCTCTTCAAAAGCTGAGATGTCTGACCAATATACACCTCACTACATATTGAACATGGAATACAATATACCACACCACTCATATTATCAACAGTCATCCTGTCTTTCACTCGACTGTATAGTCTGTCAATTTTAAAATAAGATTTCGGAATCAATTTAATTTGTGTGGTCTTTAGGAGGTTAATTAATGCATTAGTCATACCATTTATTAGGGGAATAGAAGAGTAAAGAATTCTATCTACGTTCTCAGTGTCCACAGTGGTGGATGCGCCCCTCTCTCCATTCGTTGGCTGTCTCGAAGGAGTGGTATTGTATATTAATCTGGACAACAACCTCTTTGGGTATCCATTCTCTAGCATCAATTGTAACAATAACCTCAGATTCTGCTGCCTTAGACTTGGATGGGCAACTTTTTCGATGCGATTCTTCAATCCTAAAATCATGTTTACCTTTTGTCCATGTGGATGATTGGAAAAATAGTGTAAGTATCTCCCTGAACTTGTTGGCTTCCGGTACCAATCCAGAATCAGCCTATTTTCCAGAGTTCGAATCACCCTTGTATCCAGGAATGGGACACCACTCGCTGTTTCTTCCTCCAACGTAAACTGTATACTTTCATGTTCACTGTTGAACCTGTTTAGAACGAAAGCAACCTGGTCTTTAGGTACAGCACATATTAGATCATCAACATATTTCTTGATGAAAGGAATGTGAAAAGGAATGCTATCAAGAATGCAGTCCAGAGGGAAATCCATTACTACTTCAGCAATGGACGGACTGAAGTTGGAACCCATAGGGGAACCGAGCACCTGTTTGAAGAACCTACCATTAAAAAGAAAATAGTTAGAAGAAAACAGGAACTTAATGGCATGGATGAACTCTTCTTTTGGTAGACTAGTGTGGTTTTTGATAGTATCCCACTTGTTCTCAACAAAATATAGGCTGATTCTGGATTGGTACCGGAAGCCAACAAGTTCAAGGAGATACTTACACTATTTTTCCAATCATCCACATGGACAAAAGGTAAACATGATTTTAGGATTGAAGAATCGCATCGAAAAAGTTGCCCATCCAAGTCTAAGGCAGCAGAATCTGAGGTTATTGTTACAATGGATGCTAGAGAATGGATACCCAAAGAGGTTGTTGTCCAGATTAATATACAATACCACTCCTTCGAGACAGCCAACGAATGGAGAGAGGGGCGCATCCACCACTGTGGACACTGAGAACGTAGATAGAATTCTTTACTCTTCTATTCCCCTAATAAATGGTATGACTAATGCATTAATTAACCTCCTAAAGACCACACAAATTAAATTGATTCCGAAATCTTATTTTAAAATTGACAGACTATACAGTCGAGTGAAAGACAGGATGACTGTTGATAATATGAGTGGTGTGGTATATTGTATTCCATGTTCAATATGTAGTGAGGTGTATATTGGTCAGACATCTCAGCTTTTGAAGAGAAGGATTGCTCAACACAAGAGCGACATCAAGAATCCAAATAAGATTTGTGCCCTAGTAGAGCATACCCGGGAGAAAGATCACCCAATGAATTATGATTCCACCAAAATTCTTGAATGTGCAGTTAGTGGAAAGAAAAGATGTTTCTTAGAGATGTACCATATTAAACGCCAAACTTGTTCTATGAATTACAGAAGGGATGTAAACAATATTAGCTCCATCTATACTTATTTGATTCATTATGACCAGTTTGGTGGCAGTGAATTGAATGGATCAAATGGAATGAATATTTCCACAAGTTCTACAGTCGGAATAACGTAATAATGAATTCTGTGTTCCGGACTATTTCTGTGAGAGGGGATTGGATTCGGTTCATGGAGTCTTTCAATAATCGCATTTGTTCTGAGTTCGGTGAGAGTGAATTACTGCGACCAAGTGTGATTTAATGCTATTCTATGTTTCATTTGTCATGTGCGTGTATTCTGTGGCAAGTCTGGTTGACAACAATTTTGACAACCTCTCATTTTGTTGATTATTCTGTTTACCTTATTTACATATGATAATTGATTTCTACTCTTGTGCTAACGAAATATCAGATCTTTTCTCGCTAAATTTGTTGATGTTCTTGTTCATTGCTTTCTTGAGAGCTATTGATTTGTGTTCAAATAAGATCTTTACAACTCTGTATTTCGGTATGTACTATTTTTACATGTTTTGTGATTGCCATGTTTTTTGACTGTTTTCTATTGCTATTGTAGAGTCCTGAAGAAGGTCCCCATCAGGATCGAAACGTCGACTAAATGAAATAAAGAAGAGTGAAATTATAACACTTATCAATTTTCCCACACCCCTTATCATACTTATAACTATTGTTGTATATTGGGAATTAAAATTGTTGATATATATATATATATATATATATATATATATATATATATATATATATATATATATATATATATATATATATATATATATATATATATATGTAAAGAAATTATATTTCTTCAATTCTAATCTTA